>NW_026843616.1:0-68359 GCF_030254825.1 Meriones unguiculatus | reverse complement strand
GTGCCATATGTGTTCTGTTGGAACACTCGGGAAGATCCTGAAAATTGAG
This sequence comes from Meriones unguiculatus, assembly GCF_030254825.1. NCBI lineage: Eukaryota > Metazoa > Chordata > Mammalia > Rodentia > Muridae > Meriones > Meriones unguiculatus. The sequence continues at coordinate 68,310 of NW_026843616.1, read as the reverse complement.
AGTGATGTAACAAAGGTAGTGGAGAAGATCCCTGGTACACTGCCTTGGTCTCTATGCAAGCATGGCCTATGGTTTACCTGAAGACTTGGGAGTGAGATCCCGGAATCAGAACAGAGAGTGGAAGTGTGTAATCCACGGGAGACTTGGACACAGGAAAGGGGAGCTGCCACTGCTGTTCTTTTGGAGTGCTAGGGGCATTGAGAATTGAGTCTTCAATAACAGAGAGTGGAAAAGGTCCACAGAATCAAGTAGGAAAATACCATTGAACATTTATTTCTCCTTTGTGTGCTTCTTTGGAGGAAGGTATGAAAGGTTTTCTAGGAGGAAATTGTCTAGATTCCTTACTGGAGATTAGATTTGAGTGTCTATGATCTCAAACCATTTCCTTTTGTTTCTGTCTACTGTCTTGTGATTGAAACTTATCATTCTGTTTCCTTCAATGCTCACATGGTCTTCTTTGTTATCAAGTCTATCTCTAAATCACAAGAAAGAGACAAAGAAATTGCTATTCATTGCTAACCTATTTTGGTATCCTGAGGTTTTTACATTTTTAATTTTATTGTTTTTGAAGACCAAGTTTTTGTGTTGATTTGGCTGTCCTGGATGTAGGAATGCAATCTATCCCAGCCTCAAACTTAAAAGTCCACCTCATATTTGCTCCAGAGGGCTAGTATTCAATGTGGCCCAATAGGCCTGGCAGTTTTTCTTTTGATATGTTGGCTGATGTGGTATGTAGCTTTTTGTACATGTCAAGCATATGCTACCATCCTGATCTTCATCCATATCCACTCTTGAATTCTGATATTTGGCAGAGTATATTCTGTTTCTAAGGATTCTTGTATTCATAACATTAATACTGACTGAGATTTGTGAGTCATTGGATTGCAGGTGTTTCTCATTCTTCCTGCCTCATGTGTTTGTTTTGTTTTAACTGAGTGAATATGAGTAGTATTTTGCCTGTATGTGTTACTATGCACGTCTTATGTAGCTGATCTTCACAATAGTCAGCAGCTGACTGGCCTCAGAACTTCAGAATTTGGAATAATGGGTAGTTGTGAGCCTCCATGTAAGTACTGGCAATTGAGCCCAGTTGTTGGCAAGACCAACAAGAGCTTTTCATTACTGAGCCACCTCAACTGCCTTATGTTCCTCATTTATGACCAACTATTCCAGTACTGATGTTTTCATCCGTCCATTTGTACCTGTTTGAACAAGCATTCCCTTTTACTAAGCTCTCATTAATATTACAGTTTAACCTCGGACACTTCAGGTTTCTGGAAGATAGATACAGAAATATATTGAATATATAATTCTTTGTAGGAACTTCAGATATATCACAGAGTTTGCAGTATTTTTTTTTTGAATGATTTTTGTGGTGGATTTAGGTCTTAAATGTACCTCTGCATGTCATGAAACTTGTTTCAGAGACTAGGCTGGCCTTTGACTCAATGAGATATACATACCTCGGCCTCTTTAATGCTGGAATTAAAGTTATAAACCAGTACTTCCTGTTTGCCCCTGTTTTTAGGTAGTAATTTTTCATACAATGTCTGTGATCTGTGTTCCGTACTTTTCATCTATTTGCATGTCTTGCTTTCTTTACGTCTGTTAATTTTCATTTCCCTTGAAAGGCTGAATTCTATTCAAAGGTTGCCGAAATGAGGTCAACCTCTTCATTTAGTTTCCTTCTGAAATGACTTGGCGAGTACATCGAAACTTCTATGTCAGTAGATGTCAGGGAAGCACCAGAATTATATGAATATATTGTCAATGAAGTATACATTTACACTGTTGTCACCATTGTGCTTTCTGTTCTACTCATGTATGGGATCATTTAGAATTCAATTACCTATGCTGATGTGGATGTGAACTTCACTCGGGAAGAGTGGGCCTTGCTGGATCCTACCCAGAAGAGTCTCTACAAAGATGTGATGATAGAGACCTGCAAGCACCTTACAGCTATAGGTAAGACAGTGAATTTTCTTTCTCTATTCAGGTAAAGGGGACAACTGTTGTTACTGTTGACTTTTCTTATTGATGTTCTTAGATAAGTTCACTTGGAATGAGGAAGAAAAAATCAGGCATGTTTCTAAGGTTCACTGAATATAGAAACTTAAATTTTGCCTAATTTTTAATCCTCTCTCATTCACTTTTTGGTCCATATTTCAGGCTATAATTGGGAAGAGCATAATACTGAAGAACATTACCGATTATGTACTAGATATGGAAGGTAATTAATCACGGAAGCTTATATAAATATGCCTATGAAGAAATGTTTAAAGATGTTTTATTTATTCATTATTTATATATTATTCTGCCTGCACATGTGACTGCCCACCAGAAGAGGGCATGGGATCTCATTATAGATGCTTGTGAGCCACCATGTTGTTTCAGGGAATTGAATTCAGGACCTCTGTAGGAATAGCCAGTGCTCTTAACCTCTGAGCCAGCTCTCCAGCTCTGTGAAAAAATTTTAATGTGTCCCAGAAATTTTAAAGAAAAGCAACAGTGGAAAAACAAACACCAATTTAAGAGTAGTAAGGAACATTAAATTCTCCCAAACCCATGTTCCTCACTGTTAGGTATATTATATTATTTATGTTTGCCAGGAATTTCAATGCAAAGGAAGACAGTGAACTCCTTGCTAAATAGATATTGCTGTACAAATGACATTTACTCAATCTAGAAATTATGATCTCTGAAAATTACTGCCACTCTTTCTGCTACCCTAGGCCTGGGCAGGGCAGCTTCTAGGTTCCATACACTCTTTCTTTGGCCTAGAAGATTTTCTGTCCTTGAGAATTACTCCTCAATCTGGCTTTTGTCCTGACCTCTAAATTGCTTTGTTTAGTCTCAAACTAACTCCATCAGTCTTTTCTAATCTTCAGCTCTTTTTTATTCTCTGCTTCACTTGATCTTCACCTTAGTTTTCTCTCTCCAACCTGCCTATTACTGCACAGTAAAACTTACTTCTCTCTCCTGCTAGCGCCACATTTGGGACACTCATTTCCTCTCTCTTCTCATGAGAGATACATGTATCTTATGCAGTCAATTATTTCTCTGAATTTGTCACCTTTCCTGAAACTGAATGAGACAGCATTTTCAAATATGGGTGCTTCCTTCTACCTGCTATTTTTACACCCATAGTTTGAGATTAAAAGCATGTACCACCATGCCTGAATCCAAGCTTTTCTTTACTGGACATTGCTCTATACCAGGTTGCCATTTAAGTCAGATCTGCTTGCCTCTGTCTCCTGGATTAAAGGAGTGTTTGTATTCTAGCCAGATCATGTTGACATAGAAGGTATTTGAATGGAGTCTTTTGACAGAGCAGCCATGTTCTAAATTAAAATTCCTCTGTAAATGATAAATCATTAATCATATCCATGTTGAGATACTCTGTAGAAATCCCTATCTGTTGATCCTCTCTCGCCACTCATATTGTAAACAGCATACTCATAAAATAGGTGATAATTTTCTGTACAAAACCTACTGATGAGCAAATATTCCATAACAAAGGTTATGTTACTCAAATACCTGAAGCAAAGTTGTGAAGTTTAATCAGATTATGAGGAAATTATGAGGGTCAAGAATACTGTTGTGGAGGAACCATAATAACCATGTCTTTGAAGAACAAAAAGCAAAATTGTGTGTATGTGGAAATGTTTCATTTGTTGTTCTTCCGTTTTTATTTATATTTTAATATTAATTACTGTTTATTCACATTGTATCCCATCTGTACCCCATTACCTCCAAATTCTCCCTCCCTTCTTCATATCCTCTCAATCTCCTCCTCAAGTTCACTGATATTTGAGTCCCTCCTCCTCTTCAGTTTGACCTTAGCTTGCCAGGTTTCATCAGGACAGGCTACATAGTCCTCCTTTGTGGCCTGCCAAGGTTGTTGTGCCTGCAGCAAGGGTTAGTCAAAGAGCTAGTGACTGAGTTCATATCAGAGACAGTTACTGTTCCTATTACTAGGGAATTTCACTTGGACACTGAGGTGTCATGGGCTATATCTGAGCAGGGGTTCTAGGTTATATTTGTGAATTATTATTGGTTGGAGTATTAGTCTTAGAAAAGACCCCTGTGCCTAAATATATTGACTCAGTTGTTCTCCTTGTGGAGCTCCTGTCCTCCCCTTGCTATCTTCCCCTTCATTCATAAAATTCCCTCCACTCTGCAGAGAATTGTTAAAGAGTATTTATTGTCTCCTCAATAGAAGTGATGATCGTGTAGATCTCCATCATTACCTCTGTGTAGAGATGCCTTTGGGAAGGATCCAGCAATGCCCACTTTTCCTGGTTGAGTTTTTCCAGATGCACATTATCATAGACTATTGCATTCTAAACTATCCTGTACATGTGTACAGTAGAAAGCATGATAGTGACAACACTATAAATTTATATTTGTTCATGTGTTCATTCATCCATTCATGATTAATAACGAATGAATTATGAACTCCTATCACCTTCAGAAAGTCTGCTCAAAAGAGAGGACTGTTAAAAATTAAACTAGTAGACTTAATTAGATTTACAAGCTCAATGAAAATATAGCCAAATAAATCACATTACAAAAATCCCTATGATTACTAGCCCTGTGGAAATTGTTGTGTTTATTTTGGTTCCCTTTATGAATGCAGTGTGATTACAACTATAGGATAATTTATGAATGCAGTCCCTGTGTTAAAGCTGGCTCCTTCTAGTTTTTTTTTTAAATATGAAAAATCACTTATAGAAAAGCGATGCTGTCAGTGAGCCATGTAATGAAGTTTCTTACCATCAAAGGTATTTTGTAAGGTACAGAAACCCACAATCCAGGGGGAAACTATGAATGTAAAGAAAGTGATAAGAGGTTAAGATGTAACTTCAGTTTATTATTAAACCAAATTGCAAACATAGTTTATACCGACATAAAGATTCATCAGTGGCTGGAGAGATGGCTCAGAGGTTAAGAGCACTGGCTGTTATTCCAAAGGTCCTGAATTCATTTTCCAGCCAACCACATGGTGGTTTGTAACCCTCTATACTAAGATCTGGTGTCCTCATCTAGCATGCAGTCAGAACACAGTATAAATATTAAGTAAATAAATCTTTAAAAAAAGATTCATGAGGGTAACGAATATGGTAAAGCTTACACATATCTGAATTATCTTTGCAGAAAGAAAATAATACATATTTATGACAAACCCTATGAATGTAAACAGTGTGGGAAAGCCTTTTCCCAACCTAGTAGTCTCCAACTGCATAAAAGAACACATACTGGAGAGAAACCCTACAAATGTAATCAGTGTGGAAAAGCCTTTTCACGAAACGGACATCTCCAAGTACATAAAAGAACACATACTGGAGAGAAACCTTACAAATGTAATCAGTGTGGGAAAGCCTTTTCACACCCCAGTACTCTCCATGAGCATAAAAGAACACATACTGGAGAGAAACCCTACGAATGTAATCAGTGTGGTAAAGCATTTACATATTGTAGAAGTCTCCAAAGACATAAAAGAACACATACTGGAGAGAAATCCTACGAATGTAATCAGTGTGGTAAAGCCTTTTCAGAAATCAGTAATCTCAAACTACATAAAAGAACACATACTGGAGAGAAACCCTACGAATGTAGTCAGTGTGGTAAAGCCTTTTCACAACACGGACATCTCCAAGTACATAAAAGAACACATACTGGAGAGAAACCCTACAAATGTAATCAATGTGGTAAAGCATTTGCATATTGTAGAAGTCTCCAAAGACATAAAAGAACACATACTGGAGAGAAATCCTACGAAGGTAATCTGTGTGGTAAAGCCTTTTCAGAAATCAGTAATCTCAAACTACATAAAAGAACACATACTGGAGAGAAACCCTACGAATGTAGTCAGTGTGGTAAAGCCTTTTCACGACACGGACATCTCGAAGTTCATAAAAGAACACATACTGGAGAGAAACCCTACAAATGTAATCAATGTGGTAAAGCCTTTGTATATTGTAGAAGTCTCCAAAGACATAAAAGAACACATACTGGAGAGAAACCCTACGAATGTAATCAGTGTTGGAAAGCCTTTTCAGATAACCGTACTCTCAAACTACATAAAAGAACACATAGTGGAGAGAAACCCTACGAATGTAATCAGTGTGGTAAAGCCTTTTCAAAAAAAGGAAATCTCCAAGTGCATAAAATAATACATACTAGAGTGAAACCCTACTAAAGTAATCAGTGTGGGAAAGACTTTTCACAACACGGACAACTCCAAAGGCATAAAAGAATACATCCTTGAGAGAAACCCCATGAATGTAATCTATGTGGTAAAGCCTTGGCACATTGGTGCATCCTTTACAGACATGAAAGAATTCATACTGGAGCCAAACCCTACAAATGTAATCAGTGTGAGAAAGCCTTTTCACAACATGGAAATCTCAAAAAGCATAAAATAACACCTACTGAGGAGAAAACGTATGAATGTAATCAATGAGGGAAAGCCTTTCCATTTTGCTGCTACCTCCAGAGGCATGAAGAATTCATACTGGAGAGAAACGTTTTCAATGTAATCAAGGTGGTAAAGCCTTTTCACAATTCAGTAGTCTTCAAGTAAATAAAAGAACACATACTGGAGAGAACCTCTAAGAATGTAATCAGTATGGTAAAGCCTCTGCACATTGATATGATATCTGAAGGCATGAAAGATTTCATACTAGAAATAAACCATATGACTATAACTAGTAAAGCCTTTGCATGTCACAAATTTTCAAAGCCATAAAAAAAATCATACTCAAGAGAAATCCTTATGAATATATTTACTGTGATGAAGCCTTTGTAAATTTCTATAGGCTTCACTTTCATGAATGAAACATACTGAAGAGAAACTGTAAGAATGTGTCCATTTTGTTAACTCAAAGCTTTGTGTTTTGAACTATCCTGGAGATGTAATAAAGTGGTCTAATCATCCATCAACTGCATCTCACTACATAGCTTGATGTGATATGAATGTATACATAAGATTGGATTCTGTGAATCCATATGTTTTTCCGTATTATACATATGTCATTTCATCTTAAAGTACTGCATTCTATAGGAAATATGTAATATAAAGGTTATAGATAAAATAACAGAAAGGATATTTACTTAAAAAGAAACATTTCTAGTGTGTGTGTAAGGTCATTATGGACTTTTAGGCCATGACTGATAGGTACAGAGTGGGAGACAAGTTTGTTGGAACTCCTTTGGCCTTCTTAATATGATGATTGAGGACTGATTGCCAGCTTTGGACACCAAAAGCCTTTCCTACAGCTCTGTTTCCCTGATGCTCAAATTAGATTAGTTGAGATATTACATCAATAAAATACTGTCTTCTTTTTACATTGTAAACATACTGTCATGTAATAATTGAGGGATTCAGGGCAATTTGAAGGATAAAATTTCTTTGAAAATGATAGTGTGTAGCCAGTTCTCTTAGGTGCTGAGCCATGTATTTGGCCCCATAAACGTGTCATGAATAGCCTTTTGAGGTGTGAAAGGTTAATCCTAAATTCATCTTTAACTCATCCCTGATGACCCAGAAGAAAGAGAAGATTGAGAGCATAAAAAATAACTTAGGCTTGGTGCTGAAAGAAGTTTCTAATCCAATATCTTCACAAAAATATGGAAGTATCCAATATTATCAGGATAGAAACTGAGACTACAAGTGTTTAAAAAGTGCATGACCACTTGACCAAAACCACCAGACTGAGTTTATCCCACACGTCGTAAATAGGCAGCAATGAGAGTCCACAAGGACACCTGCTTGAGATGATACCTAGTGTAAAAAGTGAAGAAGAATTTGAAGGCATGAAGACCAACTTTTCTGAAGTGGATTGTATTCTGCTTCCCTGATGCACACAAACATTCTGTTAGGAGTCCTGAGTGGTGAAGACTGCAGCTGCTGTGAAGGTTGTTGTCAGGGGAGCCTGAGGTTCAAACAGATGTCAATAGAAGGCTGGAGAAGTCAGGCATTTACAGAGACCGAAAAGACATGGAGAAGGAGATTTGGGTGTTAAAGAAAGGGAAGTAGATTTGGATGTTAAAGAAAGGATAAAATTCCCAGAGAGCAATTAAATCTAGGTTTGTACCTGAGCACAAGCTGCCTCCTACTGTAGTCTCTTGTATCTACTCAGCTATGGTGGGTCAACTCTCCAGTTCTTTCACTCTTTCCTTGTCTTCTCAGATACATGTATATGTATGTCAGTCAGAATACCATGTAGGCTGCCAGTTGGTGGTCTCAAATTGATTTTAAATCTCTCTCCCCCATATGTCATCGCTGCAACCTCTCTGCCTGGAAGGAATAGGGATATTCTGAATAAACATTCCTATATCTCCCTTAGGTGAACATCTAATAAATCAATGGACTCCATGAAATTATAATCTGGTCTGGACTGTCATTGATGAAAAGACCTATTCCCCTAGATGAGATATTTTCTGCTCAATAGCATTATGTCATTCTTTGAATACCTTGCAGGAGAGAAATAAGCTGAGAATGAGGGAGCAACTTATAGGCAGGAAGTTTTTAATGTATGGCTTGGAGAAATTACTGAGTTGTCTATCTCTGCTCTCTACACCTATTAAACCTGAAGGATGAACGTTTGTTATACTTCACAACTAAGACAAGCTGCTGAGGTGCCTTTTTGACAGAAGGTTTTCTGGCTTCCAGGTTCTCCCAGGATACTTCAGTCCCTACCTTCTAAAGGGTAAGATTGTTGTTCCCCACCTCCACCCTTAAATTTTCAGTCCAGTAGAATGGGACTGCCCTCTTCCAGAGGTACCCAAATATTTTATTTTCTTCTATATGCTTTTCTTCTCTTTCTCTGTTTTCTGTTTGTTCTCTCTCTCTCTCTCTCTCTCTCTCTCTCTCTCTCTCTCTCTCTCTCCACCCTTCTCTTTGCCCACATTTAGGATTCCTCTACGGTAGCTTCCATGGCCTTATTCCTTGGGAACTGGGAACCCCCTGAGAACTGTTTGCATAAGCTTGCAATTAAATACTATACCATGTCTTCAATTAGCAAATATTACCTGTAGGAAGAAAGAAACAGCATAACATTATATATTCATCACTGATCAAAATTTGTCACACTGAATAAATATGTGAATATGTTTCCAGTTTTTATTAATAATTTGTGTTTTAACCATTGTTTTTTATTTTTCCCTCATCCCCTATATGTAGACTAGGGAAGGTGCATGGGGGAGATTGGGAGGCTGGGTGGAAATGGTCAGAGTTGTAAGTGGATACAGCCATGATACAAAGGGAATAAACTGTAATAAATAAATAGCTTAATTATATGTATTTTCATTTTCAAACATTGTTTTCTCTCTTTTTTATTTGAAATAATAGTCTCACTATAAATTCCAGGCTGACCTTGAACTTAGTGTACATAATAGATCTGCTTACCTTAACTCCCTAGTACCTGCAGTATAGTTGGGCATGGTCTACCTCAATAATTCAGTTTTTTCTGTGGGCTTATTGAGAGTAAATTGCTGAATCCAAATGGTCATGGTAGGGAGGACACAGACTCTGTTCCTAAGTCCAGTAATGGAAAAAAGCATTGATCAGTTGCAGTTGTTTGGCTTAAAATCCTCTCCTTTAAGAATAAAGAAAATTATTGTTTTTTTCTTTAACATTGCGGTTTTATGACACATCAAAGTAGATTGGAGTTCTGTTCTTAATTCAACAGGTAGTGAAAAGTAGCCTCACAGACATAAGGAGATTCTCAACATAGTTAAGTGTAACAACTCATTACACTTGCCCCAACATTCTAGCAAATCACTGAGGTTAAAACCATCCAAGCCTGGCATGGTACAACAGTCCTGTAGTCATGGTGTTCAGAAAGAGAATGCAGAAAGTTCAAGATGACAAAGTAATTGACGGAAATATCCCAAGTCAATGGTATAATGGGAGGTCCACAGAACAAAGGGGACTGATTGGCTAAGATCAATGTCCATATTCCTCCCCACAGCTCCAGAACATCAGGGCCATTCCAGCACCATGTGTTATCTAAGGAATTTGTCACCCTGTGCTTTCTGATGTTTCCTGTCCAAGACAGCTTAGGTCACTTCAGGGTTAGACTCCTGTGGACATTGAAGACTAGAACTCTCTCCAAGTTGTGGGATTAGCCTCAGGCAGGGATGCACTCCTGAGTCATATATCCTATACAAAGGATTCAGCACAGAAACCTTATCTACACAGCCAATAGGAATAGACTTAGTAGGGTTTATATATATACAGGTCCATATATATTCACATTATTTTTTAAGACATTGGAAGGAGAGAATTCAGAAAGGCATGGAGAAAGCAGGAGGAAAGTGGAAATGGTTTAATATATTTTAATTAACATCTGTAGAAAAAGTTAAATAAATGGCTGGAGATAGCATGGAAGTTAACAGCACTGGGTTTTGTTACAGAAGACAAGTTCCATTTCAGATATCACTTGCTAGCCAGCAAGTTCCCTGTAAATGCATTTCCATTGGATCTGGTGCCTACTTTGGCCATTGCAAGTAGGATACACAGACACTTGAACATAAAACGTGCATATATCTGAAAGACATGGAAAGCTTAACAATGTGGCTTTCTCAGGGTTGGAGTGCTCAGTGATTTGAAGCAGTGACTGGTCTTCCAGATGACCTGGGTTTTATCCCAACAACCACATGGCATCTTACAGCTGCCTAGAACTCCAGGGTCCATCACTTTTACAATACATCAATGAACATGAAATTATTAAAAAAAAATTACAAACAGAATTCTCTATATTGATATCACAGTTCTGAGAAAGATAGCAGTCTTGGGTAGCTGCAATGAACTCCTCTTTCTTTATTGAGCCAACCTGACTAGAGGCAAAACAGCCTTATTCTAAGGTTGAACTAGCTCAACATAGCTGTTCATCTAAGAACTGCAAACACAGTCCTGATTGGTGACATTTCCTTGATGTTTTCTGTATTTGTGATCTCTCCCCTTGGTATGTGAGAGACTTGTGGCATTGATGAATCATGTAAATGTATCTTTTATATCTCACATGAGGATCTAGAAGATAGATTTGCTGGGGAAATCTTCATCTGCTTCAGGAACTTGACTTGCAGTCTTCATTTCCTGTTGGAATTATTCAAAGTGTGGGAGGTTTCCAAGATGTCTGTGACCAGTGTGCCCTGTATTAGAGGGGCAGAGGATCTGAGACTCTGAAACCGGTGAAGGGATAGGAAGCTGGATCCAGAGCATCAACCTTGAATTTTCCCTGGTGGGAGGGGACGTCATGTGAGTTGAGGCCTATTGGACCCAGCCCTTCCATGGTCATCTCTCATGTTTGAGAGTCAAAGTGTGGAGCTCCTGCACTTTCTGCCCATCCCAGCCAGTGAGGAACCCCAGGTCCAGGAACCCCCACTCCAGCAACCAGACATCAGATGGTCCATGCTCCCCTCAAGGGAGCTTCAGTATTCCTGGGACAGTTAGGCTCAATTGCACCAAGCCCCCCCCCATGGCGTTCTGCCAGTTCTGAGAGTCTTGAACCATGGGGGCTCTACACTTTATGCTTATGCCAGCAAGTGAAGACCCCCAGGTCTAGGGAACCTCTGTTCTTGCAGCAGGATATCTAATCTCTCTTAATCCCCTTCAAGCATCTTCATGAGTCTTGGGACATTTGGGGGTCAATAGATCCGGTACCCCCCAGAGCTGTTTCCCAGGTCTGACAGTCAGGAAACATAGACCCCCAGCACTTGACAGATATGCCAGTGAATGGAGATCACCAGGTCCAGGGACTTTCCTTTCCAGCACCCAGACATTGGATCCCTCCTGGTCCCCTGAAAGCAGTATTGGGGTTCATGGGGATGAGTTCCCAACATTGAAGCCACAGTTTGCTGGTCACCCAGACCACGCAAACAGTGGAAGGACCTGGATCCTGGATCCAGGATGGCCCAGCCCAAATGAGTCTGAGTGACAGAGACACAAAGTCTGGCACACAATCCCTTGTAATCCCCCCCTAGACCCCTTACTTAACCTCCTTTCCTCTGTGTCTGCCCTGTACCCTCAACTCTCTCCAAGGACACCAAGACAGAGCCTTGTACTCTTTCCTTCTCCAGAAACTAGTGCCTTGCCTCTTAAGTGTGAGACCTGGAGGAGAGATCTTGTAACAACATGGAGAGATTGAACCAGACCTAAGATTTCACAAGAAGCAATTATAATGGGTAAAATCTAAATGTTCAGAAAATATGAGGATTTGGACATTTAGGAGAGTGTAACTATTGCCCAGAATTGTCTTCTAGGTTAACTAAATAAACCAGGTCTCTTTGTGGTGATTTGGTTATACAGCTGTTTAGGATTAACAGCAAGCTTTAATAAAAGATAAGCCAATAGTAAATATTAATCACCACTTACAACACAGGCACCACAGGGAAGACTGTCGGGAGACACGGCTCACCTAGTACTAAGATTTTCAGAGGAAACACCCCACACAGGAGAGGAAATGAAAGCCAAGAAACCTTGTTGGTAAAAAGAAAAAGAAGATTCAACCAAGGGAAGGCTTCTGTATGGGGGTAGGCCAAAAGCGAGGATACCTCCTTTCCCGAGGGAAATGGAAAGATACACATCAGTCTCTCAGAGAAGGGGAACATTTATGTGGAACATGGAAAGGAAAGCATCAGTCAATTGGTGTTGCATGTATGGATATAGCAACTGGGTAGCCAAGAAAGAGGAGTTCCAAAAACAGGGAAGGGAGAGGGAGGAATCCCACATTTTGAGATAGACAATAGGTGCAGTACTTGTCTGGATCCTAATTGATCTGAGCTGTGGGTTCAGGTGGCTTTTCTGCAGCTTACAAGGATCTCTTTTAAGTTTTATAAAGGAGATAAACTTTTAGAGATGGCAGCATCACCATTATAACATGCATTGAAATGCACATTGCAGAAAAGGTGATAGACATACAACTTTGTGTTAACAAGATCAACATTTTCAAAGGTGAACTGTGGAAAGGCAGAAGCCTTTCATGAAGTAGAAGGGACAAGAGCTCACTTGGTCTTATCTTTTACTATGATTATATCTTATGGAAAAGAGGCTTAACCAATTTTTAAGGTTGCATTTATCAACCTTAAAACACTTTCTTAGACCCTTAAACATTTTTGTAGAACCATTATAACTTAAAATTCTCCATGGGCCTTTATATCTAGTTACATACCATGAGACAGATGTGAGACTGCTGTGAACATTTATTGTTCTTTAGCCAAAGAGATGGCAAAAGTTTACATCCGTGGCTCATTTTTTGGATCTGATAACAAACTAGACCACCTAGACCTTACAACTCTACCAGTGAGGATTAAGGCCTGGTCTCCTGCATATAAAGAGAACTGAGGAGGCATCTGAAGTCTCCCAACACAGAAATTGACAATATGACCAAGGAATCCTAGTGTGAGGCCAAAACAGACCTGCAGTGTTACCGTGGGCTGGGTAAGGGAAGAGGGGGTCACTGAATCTAGTAGCCACTTGTTCTCTACCAGGCCAAGGAGCAGGAAGGCTGGAAGTATCTGTGGCTCTTGTACTGGTTGAGCCTCCATGGCTGGGCATAGAGAAAAAGCCTGCATGGGAGCATTCTGACTATCAGAAGCCAGTCTGCTAACAGGTAGTCATGGATTTTGGAGGAAGCCATGGGACCTTTGGCTGCATTTCAAGCAGTCACCTGGTGAAATTGACTTTTGGCTACACCCCCACTGGATGGGGCACTGAAGACATCTTGTTTTCTGTGTGGGAATGCCAACATTCTCAGAGCAGCAGCCAAGGTCTGGAGCATAGTTTAAGCCATAGATGAGCCTGTCTTGAAGACACCTCTCTTATTCTTTTTACCAAATCCTATATGGTGACTCAGGAACCATCCTTAGATGTTTAATTAAGATAACAGTGAGACCATGTTTGCAACTGTAGGACTATAAATATAATTTTGTACATGTTTGAAGAATTGATTGTATGAGATGACTGACTGTCAACTTGCATTTGTTAACCATCAAATATTAGGGCTTTAGGTTTGGTCCCTGTCGAGGTAGAGCCTTAAAAGTCATAAACATAGTCTATAACTTATAAAAGTCTAAGGCTGTATTGTAGATCAATAATGTTTTTATATTTAGAAAATAAGAAAAAGAATGTTTTAACCTTGATAGTGAAGACATAGCATAATGACTAAGTTTTAACATGAATAAATAAATGACTCTAGAATTAACAGATCTTAATTTATTGTATTCTTGGAATTATATCATATAGTTTTAAGGTATTTAGGCCAAAACTTTTACTTACTAACCCTCTAGCTGTGAGATTTAGAATGAACAACAATATAGTAGAACAGTATAAAGCAATATTTTTTATAAAGCAACTTTAAAATTACATTTGAATTTATTTTACCAAATGCATTAGCCAGAAAGCCTAGTGGTAAATCTGGATCACTGGCGCCTCATGGCAAGAAAAAAGGCATTAATTTATTAATTTAGGAATAGATTTAGTCACAGGCAGTTAGACAGGCATTTTAAATTAGCTTAATTTGAATAGACTTTTATAATCTTGAAATTTTAGCATCTTATAAAAATTATGTTGAACCAGTGTTGAAGCATATTGCATAGCATGTTGTAAAATATAATGGGAATTTTTATAAAATTTCATTCCAATTTAAAATGAGAGTTGTTCCTCTCTTTATCTAAAAGGGGATAAAATAAACAGACAATTAATTATGATTAAAAGTGTTCATACCATGTGGTCACCTTAAAGTTTACAGTTTAATCTTAAGATTTCCTTTGGGAGTATGAAAAGCCACCAGGGAGTATTTTTATTTAGTGGGATAGCAGACAAAGAGAAAGAGACAGGACGTTGAGAAAAGAAATACAGAAAATCGCTTTTTCTTCTCTGATCACTTTTAGTGTTAATAGATATTCAACATTTGACTAGGACAAATTTCAGTGTAGAAGCTATATGATTCCCAAAGGGAAGAAAATATGAAGAAGCCATTCCTGTGTATGAGAAAGGGGAAATGGAACTGGACCATGTGGCTAGTGGTTCATCAACCAAATAGGACTGCAGGTAAGGGGCTTAGCCCAGCCAAAACCAGGAACCTTCTTACCTAGTACCGGGTCGTTATCAGCAGTAAGGCTGAGTTCTCCTAGAGGGAATCGCATCTGTAGGAAAGGATAGGGCTGATAGGCAGCTTTAAATGGGGATAGGAAGGGGTTCAACAGCCTTTTAGTACCCATAAGAGATGGTAGTTTTGTACCTGTGTAAACAATGTGACAGAAACAAAGTAATAAGAGCAGCTGGCAGCTAGGGAAACCACATTTTTTTATAACCAAGATGGCTGCCAATCACGTCATTGCCCTTGATTGCCCTGGATTACCATGGCAGTGAAGCCATACCCTTAGTGGAGATGGCAGTGAAGCCGTGGCTCCACCCTCTTTATCCCAGAGTCAACATGGTGGCTAGCCATGAGTCGAGGGCAGCCACAAATGAGGCTGGAAATTTAAACCATAATTCTTGAGTACTGAGGCAGCAGCAATATTTAAAGCCATTGGAGGGCAGTTTAAAAACCGTCCATACTATGTGGTGGAGTCCTGAGGCCTGGATTACCTAATAGTGAAGTCCAGCACAAGCTAGCAAGCTAAAAGACCAGAGCAGATGAGGGAGTTGGTGAGAAAAGTTTCCCAGCAGCCCCCAGAAGAGGGACAGATGCATGTGGCTGTAGCAGCAGCAGTAGGCACACAGGTGAAGCCATCGAGAAAAAAACAGGAGATGAGGGTGTGAGAGAAAGATCTGTACTGAGTGGGCATGAGGAGAGGATTCCAGCATGTCTTAACGTTGTCAGAAAAGCCCACATGGGTTTCAATAATAAATGTTAGTATTTAGATAAAAGGACCATGCATAGAAACATTCTGAAATACAATGAGGTCTATTGGGTGGAGATGGAGATGGAAAGAGAGAGGGAAGGAGAGAGACAAGGTAGGAGGAGGAGGCGCTCGACAGAGTGAGTGGAGAGCAAGAGAGACTCCAAGTGGCAGGTTGGTCCCTTTATGGAGCCATTGAACCATGCAAGCCAGGTGGGACTACCTGGCAAGTGATGCATGATGACATCATAGGTTGCTAGGCAACCCAGAAGCAGGCCGCCTAAATACCCACACTCCCAGAATGCATGCCAGTATTCTAGCACTTTTTAGCTTGCCTGCTGAATTCTCTCTCCTATTCTTTCCTGAACCTCTCCTGCGGCTGACTCCCCTGCCTGAATTTTCTAATTCCTCTTCTAACTCCTCCTCTCCTGACCTGAGGCAGGAAGTCTAGCTGTGCTCTCTCCCCTGCTCAGCATCTGGCTGTAAGTCTCTTTGTTGACTTATCAGGGGAACACTGGGGGGCAGTGTTTATACACAGTAAGACAGGAGATTCTCACAACAAGGCTTGCCACCAGATGTGGGGGATACAGAAATCAGCATTTGAATTACACAGTAACCTTGTTCCTACATATTCCCCCTTTTAGTCTAATGAAGGGCTTTTTCTTACAATAACAAACTATATTTAATAATAATAATTATTATAAAACTTATCATGTAAGATTGACATTTGTATGTTTTCAGACCCCTCAGAGAAAGTATTTTACTATCAATTTCTATCATCCTAAACAATTTCAGTTTAACTGTGAGACTATAATATCTTTTCTTCAATCCTGTCAGAGACTTACTTAAGAAGAAATAAATATTACCCAATATGTAGAAGTGCAGGCAAGTAGCCTCTAAAAGGATAGAAATGATGTAGATATTTGGCTGCCTGGAAACTTCCTCAGAATCCTTCCAAATTGTTTGCTGAAACCCCTTTAGCCTTGTGGCTCAGAACATTTGTCAGACTTTTCTTTGAAGCAAGTTAAAGACTTGCCTACCTTGTCCTTGCAAAGATCGGCAGTCGAATTTCCAGTGTGCCATTTGTCCTGTTTGGACAGCATTGAGGCTCTAATAGATGGGAAGGGATTATCTCATCCAGTGGGTGGGATACTGTCCAGTCTTAAGAAAGCTAGCTGTTAACATTCTCTGTCCAGTCTCTGCATGCAAACACAACTTCAGGGCTTATCTGAAGTCCTGACTGGAACAGTTTGCAATGCTGGACAATCTAGCTAGCCATTTTTAAGTGGCCTTGGAAGGAGATTTTGAAGAAGTGTTGTCTGTGAGGCCATCTGTGAGGTAGGATCACCTGGGCTAGTTGTCTTGTTTTGGTGTCTGGTTCTCTTCATCTGCAGAAGAATAACTTCCAAGGGCATCATATATGTTTTATATTCATGATAAATGTACGTTCTGTATACTGAGCATAGTTCAGTTGAAGGTGATACTCTGCTCTCTGTTCAATTAGGTAAAGAACCAAACTATGAAATATACATTTTTATCTATGCCATCTAAAAGAATAGTATGGTAAGTAAGTCCAGGTGAGTTTGTAGTCAAAGATTTATTGGCTATGCCCAGTTGAAGTTCTGGCTGTTGACATTTTCACATCTTAGTCATCTCAGAGATATTCCCCTGGGCAGGATCAGCAAACTAGGTTACCTGGCCTGTTTGGCCTTTTTGATTTCCCTTTTATCTGTCTGCAGCCAGGACCTTTAGGAGGTCTTCCCCATCAAATCTGATTTCTGTCAGTTTAGATAGAATATATAGTGTTTTGTGTCATGTTGAATCAAGAGCATGTTCTCCAGCCCAACACAGTATATTTCCTGACATACATTTTGGAATTGGGATGTTTATGTGCTGATCTGACTCAGTAGTCCTTTGTAAACTCCAATGTATGTTAGCCTGTGTGTGCGACTTTTCTCATTTAGACTATTGTAAAGTGAAAAATCATATTTAATCTACTTTGTGGAGATATTGTTTTGCCTATCTGTTTTATGACCACCCTTTTAAAATGGTTAGAACTCTGCATAACTGTTTGACCTACAGAATTATATTTTATATTTTGGAAAGCTTTCATGTCATAATGTCTAGAACATTGTTGCATTCCAATGGATAAACATGCTGAAGTGCCTTAAACCTCAATGTGCTGAGGTATCTCGAAGACAGTTGCCATCTCTAACAATTGCATAACCTTAGAATGACGCTTTCCAGAATTTAAGGCAATAGGACATTGGAATTCTGTATATGAACCTATGTCATGGTACATATGTTTCAGTTCCCCAAACCCTGCAAAATGGAGCACACAAGTCATTGCATGAGCTCGTTCTGAGGCAATGCCAAGTAGGATCTGCATTTCTACTTTAGCATATCATTTTTCTGAACCTTGATAATACACATACAATGCCCATTCTGACCAAGTTGGCCTCTTACCGAAGCCTTTCTATCCAGCATGTCAATGAAATGCATTTCTGCAATTTCTTTAAGCCTTTCTGGATTTGCCTCATCTGGAGCTACCTCGTTTGATGTCATTTTAAGTTCCAGATAGGATTTCTCTGAAGGTTTCCTATTTTGTTTCAAACATTCCTCCAACCTATGTTCTTTGTCCTTTAATTTAGCATATAATTTCTCAGTCTCTCCTTCTCCAATTTTGGCTATTCCTGATCTCTCTCAAAGAGGATATACAAAACTGTAATCATCAGTGGAATAAATTATTTGTATGCTTAGAGAAACAAAGTCAAATGGAATCCAGAAGCACTGTGTCACTGTGCCTTCCTCCATTTTCAACACAGAAATTAATTTTCTTTAATCTCAAAATCTTATCCTAAGGACCTTAATTTCTTAGACCCAGCTTCCCTTCTAGACCTCACCAGTTCAGGTGCTTGAAGCTTCTCCATTTGTGTTTGGCTCCTGCTTCCAAGGAGAGGCTTTTATCTGCCTTCCTCACTGGATTCTCCCCCCTCGCCAACTCTGGTTAGTTACTGGGTCCACAAATGTTTGCTCCCCTTAGCTTGCCTCTCTCATGTCTGCAGAAGACCTTTCTCAAAGAGATTCATCATTTTTTCTTGGCTAGAAATTTCTCTCTTTTAGAACTTTGCTTGTGTTAAAGAGCCGCTTTCTTTTTATTTGTAAGTGCTAAGTTCCTCTTTTTTCTCTCTCTGCCTTTTGTAACAGTGTTTGTCTTTCTGCAGGAGGCTGGAGATCTGGCTGCTTCTTCTGAACAGGAAGCTTTGAGCTGCTGCCTTAGAAACTGGGGTTCCTCTCTTTTTGTACAGAACTAAGAAACTGCTCTATATTTTTGTTTTCTACATAAACTATTGCTAGAATACTGTAAATTCTGCCCCCACGGTGGTACGCCATTTGTTTTCCTTAATCTTATACAGCTGTGTTAATTTCTCGGTTCCTCTTTTAACCCAGCTAACATAGAAATAATTGAAACTCTATAATATCTGTTTAATAATAAGCTTCACAACAAGAGAACTGAGTAGTTATTACTTGACTCTTAACCCTCTGAGGTAATCTGCTTTCCTCCCTGCCTGCATCCCAGGATAATTGCTCTTTGTAGCTTTCCTGCTAAGCTCTCTCTCCTGGTCTGTTTCCTGATCCTCTCCTGTGGCTGAATCTCCAAGCGTAATTCCCTAATTCCTTTTCTAAATCCTTCTCTTCTGTCTGTCAGGAAGTCCAGCCCTATTTCTCTGTCCTGCTCAGCAACTGGTTATAGCTGCTTTATTGATGTATCAGGGGATCACTTGGGAGCAAAGTTTATAGAACATTAAGACAGGAGATTCTCAGAACAAGGCTTCCAACCACAAAAGAGGATAGAGAAATCAGCGTTTTAATTACACAATAACCTTATCCCTACCAAAAACATTGGTAAGAAAACTGTGAGCTTCACATAACTCTTTTTATATTTTCATATATAATGCAGGGAATAACTCATTTTCCTCAGTTCATACACTGTTACACAGCTAGTTTGTTCACCAAGTGTTGAATACTTTTTAAAATGTTTTGCCTAGTATTACAGATTGCTTTTTACACATACACTTGACATTCACCATTATACCAATTATATTGCATTGATTCTACTTTAATGACAATCTCTTTAAAACGTTGTCATAATAATCATGGTTCTTGATCCTAACATTAGAGTTGATTTCTATGTCTTCCATGGTATAGAATTTTACATTTTATAGTTACATGTGACATATTTATAAATAATGCTATATGTATATATATGCTCATCTATATATGTATATAAATATATATAGAGAGCCTGGTTATTGTTCAATATGTTGTTAGGGCATTTCAATGAATTTTCATGCTTCAAGAATTTTCTATGAGGAAGGCAATGGATACAGAGAAGTAGATAGAAGTGTATAAATTAGAATTAGGTCAATAGTTGTGGTTTATTAAGTTGAATGCTGTAGGTACTTTTTCTAAGATCCATGACTTCACTCTCCTGGAGTACTTGCCTAGGTTTCTAATACCAGACATGTTTTCCATTTTCTTTTTTGGGCCTTCAGTTCAACTGAACAGGTGTTAGTTACCATCAAGATATGAGTGCTGCTATGGAAACCATAGGGATATCTTGCCATGGTAATTACTGTTGTAGTTTATAGGTACAGCTGTGTAACACTGTTGGTTGCTTGCCTCCATTATAATCCCACATAAAAACATCCAGTGCTGTGAAATCTCTTTTTCATGCAGGAGGCTTTCAGGTTAAATCCAAGATGAATTCTCTGAGGCCTGCTTCTGAAGTTCATGTTGGCTTCAAGAAATGGGAGCTTGCCTTCAAATTCTGGAATAGAACCAAAGGTAACAGCAGCAACCTAAGGGTTTTTCACGTGCGTTGGACACTGTTCATGTGAAAGAGAATGTTTTCCATGCATGGCACTGGTGCTTTTATTACATAGTAGTCTATGTCCTCTGTGGGGAACATAGGCGGCCCATGTGTCATAACTTTTTAGAAACTATATGTATGTTTACATAGACACATACACATGTCTTAGAGATGTCTTATTAACGACATTCTTTCTACCAGGGAATGGCCTGAACTTTCTCAAGGTCACTATAGCTATGCATTTTTCAGCTTTATTCATCTTTCCAAAAAGGCAAATCTTGGTTTCTCTCTTTAAATTGCATTTTTTTTAAATGCATCATAGCTCTAATCTCTTATTATTATTTAGTCCCTAGTGTTTCTTAGTAATTACAATTTTTTTTTATTTTCGTACGTGCTCTGTATTATTTACTTCAATATAGAAAATTATCTCCTATAGACCAGGCTTGTCTCATGCTATGTAATTGCAAATTGCCTTGAGTACCGAGACCTGTGTCTGCTTCATAGGGCTGAGAAGACAGTCCTGAAACTCCTTCCAGTCTGGGCCTTACTGGTCAATGAGAAGAAAAAGTAGGCCAGTGAATGAGAGTCCTCCAACCTCTCTGGCCTTTATTGGAGCCTTACAAATGAAGAAGCACTTGTGTAAGAAGTGAGATAACTGACCAGTATTGGAGCTTTTGTAGTCACAGCACTGAAAAGGATGGGCAAGAAGAGGGAGGAAGCTTTCATGCTTTGACAGTACTTGACATTAACAATATGAAGTGAGGTAGTCAATTATAGATGATCAATAAATGTCCTGATTGGACATTTGTGTGCTCTAGAGCTCAGGTATTCAAGAATCAGAATAAAGAACTAACCTTCTCAAGAGGTAGACATGCCTGCTCTAAATTGTATATCACATGGGGATTTGTTGTTGTTGTCGTTTTGTTTTTTTTTTGTTTTTTTTTTTTTGTTTTTTTTTTTTTGCTTTTCTCCCAGGGTTGTCTGATACCTACCAGGTGAAAAGTAGCTGCAGTTCCAGTGACCCCACTGTAAAGGCACACGATAACAATGTCATTTGCTTTCCTAAAATCTCTCTTTAATTGTCAGCATTTTTGGCAGCCTTCCTCCTGTGGACAGATGGTTCACTCCACAGAAAGATGAGTAATAGGTTGTTCAAACTATTCACCTTGATTTCAGGAGGAGGAGAAGGGGAAGCAATTCCTGAGTGCTGGAAGACAGAAGTGTAGGCTATTAGACAACAGGCACAAATCTACTGACAAATCTCTGCAGATATGGAAAAGGTGTGGCCCTGATTCTCCACATATGGACCCAAAGTTCAAGTCATGGATCCAAGGTGTCTGCACGGAGCATAGGCTTCTCCCGAGTCAGCTTCTTCCCTAAGCCAGGTCCTCATTGCTGTTGTAATTAGCCAACACGCATTCATTCCTCCTGGGCGAGGAAGCACTATGCTTTGTCTCTTCAGTACACTGTGACCCTAGGGGAGGTGCTCATGTCGCTCAAGACTCACTGGCCAATCAGGACTTCCAGGCGAGGCCTGTAATCAGAGGAAGGGGAGGGTTTTTCCTGGTGGTTTGTTGCAGGTTCACATTGGAAGCTGAGCTCTGTGGAGTGTTTGGCATCCAGTGGTCTGAGCTCAGCTGCTGGGTCCTGTGAGGGGATTTCAGGCGACTTCAAAGTGGTGATATGGTGAGTGTGTGGCCGCCGCCGCCAACGTGGTGGTGGAGTAGGAGGCTGAACAGCAGGAGCTGGTGTGGCTGGTCCTTCCCGGGCTGGATGGAAACAGGCAGCCATCAGCTGCTTGTGAGGTCCTTTGTCCTGGCCTTAGGAATGCTGAGCTATCTCAGTCCCACGTGTTAGAAGTGGGATGGACTGTGAACAGACTGGATGTGGCGACCTGGGCACTGTTAAGACTCAAATCCGGGGACAAATGGCTGAGGTGCCTATTTAACAGTTCAGAGCAGAATTAGTTACCAGGTTTGCCCAGCATCGCCTAGTCCCTACCTGTTTACAGGCTGTGGCTGGCATACACTGCCCTCTAGCCCAGGGCTCGGGCCTTTAACCCAGCTGCCCTTCTTTCTGTTATCTACGCAATTTGGTTCCCTGATCTGTTTCATCTATTTACTGTCATAGTCTCATGGTTTGGTGTGCCCCTCTCCTCTCCTCCCTGTCCTCCCATGGATCACAGGTGTGTTCACCTTGGGCTCTTCCAGATGTTTCGGCTTGTGGGTGTGCCTTTCTATCTATAATAAACTTTCTCCCCACCATACCTAGGAAGAGTCATGTCACTTAATTTTAATTTTTTCATTCAGCTCTCATTTGCTACTCCTTGCTTTCAAATTCCAAGCTCCTTTATGCTTCAGTTGTTGTTACTGTTTGCGTTTGACTGAGGGTTGATGCAAGAACTCTCACCTGTGAGGTAGAGATGGCTGCACTGGACACTGAGAGGGTAATGAAATGTATACATGCAGGAACATGTGACTTGTAAAAATAAACATATACCCTGGGAGAGTGGAAAATTTTACTAAACTACTACTTTACCAGGCTAACCCTGTGTCTGCCCCTAGAATGGAAGGGCAGAGCTGAGATGGTTCGTGCTGTCTGTGTCCCCTGATCTCTCATCCTCCCCCAGTAAAAGCAAAAGTGTTGCTTTGGAATGAAATGAGCAGGGATGCCACAATTTAAGCTATGGCAAGAAAACACAAAATGTGACATGAGGTTGTTTTTTTTTTTCAATAAGGATTTATATTTCATATTGCTGAGAGCAAAACTGTAGGCTTTCCTGTTTCAAAAACCTACTTTATTTATGGTTCTTAAATGCCTCTACGTCCATTCCACCCCACTGCCCTAGACAGGAAAGAAACAGGTTAGTACAGACAAGGAGCTTGTATCTCTACAGCTACTAAATGCTGGTTAGGATCATTGACTTCTTTAGGGCATTACCAGTCTCTGTCATCTGGATTCCAGAAGTCCACTCAAACAGCAAATGGGACTATTTTATTAGAACTGTTTTATTAATTCATTTCTAAAACTCTACCTTACTTCTAAGCCTTATGCCTTCCAACACCCCAGCTAGGTAAAAGAGAACAAAAGCTAGAAGGGAAAGAGTTATAGGTCTCTTTAAGCTGCTCTCTGAGGTTTAGGGTGGCCAGGTCCTTTGGGGCAATACCTGTTAGTCACCAAGATATCCAGCAGTCCAACAAACCAGCAGTGACAAACACAGTAGCAGTGTGGGTAAACAGCATCAGGAAGAGCAGCAGCTTCTTCTTTCTTCAAAGACCCCGGGCCCTCTCATGGCTCTGCATGTGTACCATTTCCAGAAGACTCAGAATTAAACTATGTGCAGGTGGCACAACCACAGCCTCCTAGAGACAATCATAAGTAACAGCTGTGGACAAACTGAAGCAGCCTCATGCTCCACACCTAGGGTTAAAAGAAAAACACATTCACATAACATGAGTCGGATTTTAAAGAAACAAAAATTCTTTTTTTTCTTTATTAATTAAACTTTATCTAATTTGTATCCCCCCCATGCTTACCTCCCTCTTCCTGTCACAATCCCTCCCTTCCTCCACCCTCTGCATGCTTGCCCCTCCCCAAGTCCACTGATAGGGGAGGTCTTCTTTTCCTTCCTTCTGATTGGCCTGCTCTTTGATCACCTCTCCCTGAGGGGGGAGCAGCATTACCAGGCCACAGAAGAAGATATTGCAGCCACTCCTGATGAAACCTAATTGACTAAGATCAGAAGGAATGAGAAGAAGACAAAAATTCTTAATACAATTTCTGATTTTGTGATTTGATATATTCTGTCTCTCAGTTAGTTTTCACTAGAGTTTGTCCTTCTTGTTGATTTTTCTCAAAAACCCAAACCTTTATTTCATGGATTCTTTATCTTCTCTTTATTTTTTTTTATTTCTGCTCTCAATTTGATAATTTCTTGATGCCTACTCCTTTTCTATGCTTACATATTTTTCTTCTAGACATTTCATGTCTACTGTTACATGGATGTTATGAATGTTCTCCACTATCTTTATGTAGGCACTTGGTGCTATGAAGTTTCCTCTTAGCATCACTTTTCATTCCTCATTATTTTCTATGAGTTTGCATGTGATATGTATTTTTTTTTCTATGAATTTTATGCTTTTCAAATTTTTCATTTGTTTGAAACCATTTTTTTTTCACTTGGTCGAAGGTTATTCACTTACATGAGTTTGTAAGCTTTGTGTTCTTTCTGATGCTATATATATCCAGCCATAAGCCAGGGTGGTCTGATAGGATACAGGATGTTATTTCAATTTGCTCTTAGGACTTACATTGTGTGTGAGTATGTGGTCAGTTATAGAGGATGTTTCATGAAATGATGAGAAGATATATTCCTTTATGTTTCTGTAAAAAGTTTTGTAATTTTCAGATAGTTAATCCCTGCTGTGGTAATATAGCTGAGCTCAGGTGGTGACATATTGCCTGACTGTTCTTGAATCTATTCCTAAACTGGTGTCTAGGCATCTGGGTTTGGGGCAATTATAGGACTAAGTGCTGATCTGATATGTAGGAGTTTTGTTCTTGGGGTTCTGTTAGCACTCTGAAGTTTCAGAAAGTGTGTTGGATGAGTGTTGCTATTTTAATGACCTGCTTGGCTAGTGTATTCATGGTGTTATGTTTGCTAGATGGTATGGAGGGGAAGGAGCCACATGTGTTCAGTTGGAGCACTAGGAAAGATCCTGAGAATTGGGTTTATGGTAACAAAGATATTGGGGAAGATCCCCAGTATACCACCTTTGTCTCCATGCAAGCATGGCCTAACATATGCTATTGTACTGATCCAAATCCACACTTATGTTTTAATATTGGCCATAGAGTATATTCTTTGTCTCAGGGTGTCATGTATTCATGACATTAATACTGCCTGAGAATTCTGAGTCATTGGATTGCAGGTGTGTGACATTCTTCCTACCTCTTGTGTTTGTTTTGAGTACTTAAATGAGGTAATATCAGTAATATTTTCCCTGTATGTGTGACTATGCACCTCTTGTGTACCTGGCCCTCACAATAGTCAGCGGATGGCCTCAGAACTTCAGAATTTCAAGTAATGGGTAGTTGTGCGCCTGAATGTAAGCACTGGCATTTCAGCCCAGTTATTGTCAAGACCAACAGGAGCTTTTCATTGCTGAGCCCCCTCAACTGCCTTATGTTGCTCATTTATGACCAACTATTCCAGTACTAATGTTTTCACCTGTATATTTGTACCTGTTTGAACACTCATTCCCTTTTAGTAAGTTCTCATTCATATTGCAGTTAAAACTGGGACACTTCAGGTTTCTGGAAGATAGATACAGAATTGTATTGAGTATATAATTCTTTGTAGGAACTACAGAAATACCATGGAGTTCTTTGAATCTTTCTTAATTGAATGATTTTTGCAGCGATAAAGGCCTTAACTCTACCTCAACTGGATGTCATGAAATTTGTTTTGGAGGCCAGACAGGCTTATAGCTCAATGAGATACACATACCTCTGCTTTCTGACTACTGGAATTAAAGTGATGAGCCAATATATCCTGCTTATCCATAATTATTGTAGTTAGTAATTGTGCATACAATTTCTGTGATCTGCGGTCTGTACTGTTCATCAACATCCTTGATATGCTTACTTTCTGTCTGTTAATTGACATTTCTCTTGGAAGGCTATATTCTATTCAAATGGTGAAGAAATGAGATGAACCACCTCATTTAGTTTACTTCTAAAATGACCAGGTGAGTACATCAGAACTTCTCTGTCAGGAGATAAGTCAGGGAATATCCAGAATTATATGACTATATTGTCAATGAAGTATACTTTTACATTGTTGCCACTATTGTGCTTTCTCTTATACCCATGTTTGAGATAATTTAGAATTTTATCACCTATGATGATGTGAATGTGTACTTCACTCGGGAAGAGTGGGCTTTGCTGGATCCTTCCCAGAAGAATCTCTACAAAGATGTGATGATAGAGACCTACAAGCACCTTACAGCCATGGGTAAGACAGTGAATTTTCTTTCACTATTTGGTTAAAGTGGACATCTGTTGTTGATTTTTCTCAATGATGCTCTTATGTAATTTCAATTGGAATGAGGGAGAATAAATCAATCATGTTTCTAAAGTTCACTGAAGAGAGAAAGTTAAATTTTCCCTAATTTTCAATAAAATATCAACTCTTTCTGGTATATATTTTAGGCTACAATTGGGAAGACCATAATATTGAAGAACAGTGTCAACGTTCTAGAAGATATGGAAGGTAATTATCTCATGGAAGCTGATATAAATATGCCTGTGAAAAATTTTCAATGTGTCCCAGGAGTTTTAAAGGAAAGCAATAGTGTAAAGAATCCAATATTCTAGAGTATTAAGGAATATTAAATTCTCCCAAACTCATGTTCCTCAATGTAAGCTATCTTATGTTTTCAAGGCATTTTGATATGAATGAAGGCAGTGAAACCTTTGCTAAACAGATATTACTGTAAAAAGGACTTTTATTCAACCCAGAAATCATGGTCTCCAAAGATTACTGCCCCTCTGTCTGCTACCCTAGGCCTGGGCAGGGCAGATTCTAGGTTTCATACAACCTACCTTAGGCCTAGGAGTTTTTTGTCTTCTGAGAATTCCTGCTCAATAGACACACCCTATCTTGTTCTTTCTGAGCTCATAGATGGCTGATTCATTTCAGCTTTTCTGGCTCAAACTCCTCTCATAGCTTCCATATTAAATCTGGCTTTTCTGCTGTCACCTAATTGCTTTGTATAGTCTCAAACTAACTCCATCTGTCTTTTCCAATCTTCAGGTCTTTTTTATTCTCTGGCTCATTTGATCTTGACTTCAATTCTCTCCTTCCAACCTGTCTTTCTATTACTGTCCCAGTAAAACTCCCTCCATCTTCATGTAGTACCCCTTAAGAAGCTCATTTCCATTCTTGTCTCGTGAGAGATGCATGTATCATATTCTGCCAAATATTTTTCTGATTCTGTCGGCTTTTCTGCCACTACTTTTTCTTCTAACTAATTTAGTGTGTCTGGTTTTACGTTGAGGTCTTTGATATAATTGGACTTTAGTTTTGTACAGAGTGGGTAGTATGGATCTATTTGCATTTTCCTGCAGGTAGATATCCAGTTAGACCAGCACCATTTGTTGAAGGTGCTTGCTTTTTTACATTGTAAGCTTTTGGATTTTTTGTCAAAAATCAAGTGACTGTAGTCGTGTGGATTTTTTTCTGAGTCTTCTATTCAGTTCCATTGATCCACCATTCTGTTCTTATGCCAATATCATGTAGTTTTTATTACTATGGCTGTGTAGTATAGCTTGAGAACAGGGATAGATATACCTACAGACAAACAGTTGTTGTACAGGATCGTTTGGGCAATTTGGGTTTTTTTCTTTTTCCATATGTAGTTGAGAATTGTTCTTTGCAGGTCTGCAAGATTTATGGTGCTATTTTGAAGGAAATTGCATTGAATCTGTAGATTGCTTTTGGCAGGATGGCCATTATCACTATGTTAATCCTATGGATTCATGAGCACGAGAGATCTTTCCATCTTGTGATATCTTCTTCAATTTTTTTCTTCAGGAACTTGAAGTTTTTTCAAAGAGGTCTTTCACTTGCTTGTTTAAAGTCACACCAAGGTACTTTGTTATTTGTGGCTATTGTAAAGGGTGTTGTTTCACTAATTTCTTTCTCAACCCTTTTGTCTTTGGTATACAGGAGGGCTTCTGATTATTTTGCATTTATTTTGTATCCAGCCACTTTGTTGAAGAAGTTTATCAGCTGAAGGAGTTCTCTGGTTGAATTTTTGGGGTCACTCATGTATACTATCATATCATCTGTGATTAGTGATACTTTGACCTCTTCCTTTCTTATTTGTATCCCCTTCTCTCCTTTAGTTGTCTTATTGCTGTAGCTAGGACTTCAAGTAATGTGTTGAAGAGATATGGAGAGAGTGGGCAGCCTTGCCTTCTCCCTGTTTTCAGTAGGATTGATTGAAGTTTCTCTGCCTTTAGTTTGATGTTGGCTATAGGCCTGCTGTATATTGCCTTCCCTATGTTTACATATGGGCCTGTATCCCTGATCTCTCCAACAGTTTAAATTTGAATGGGTGTTGGATTTTTGTCAAATACTTTTTCAGCATCTAAGGATATGATCAGGTGGTTTTTCTCCTTCATTTTGTTTATATGTAGATTACATTTTGACTATGATGTGATGTGAGTTTCTATCCTGGCCCTGTCTATTGGTGTCCAGTAGGCCTCTTTTGTGGTAATGGACATCTCTTTCTTTAAGTTGGGAACATTTTCTTCCATGATTTTCTGGAAAACATTTTCAGGACCTCGGAGCCTGGAATCTTCTTTTCCATCTATTCCTATTATTCTTAGATTTTTTCTTTTTTTAATTAATCTTTAATTAATAAAGAATAATAATTATTAATAATTAACAATAATAAAGAATTATTAATAATTTTATTTTTATAGTTTATATATTTTATATATTATATTCATATTTTTATATACTATATTTATAATAATTTTATTAATAAATTGATAATTTATTAATAATTATTAATAATTCTTTATTAATTAAACTTTTTTCCCTTTTGTATCCCCCCTGTAGTTCCCTCCCTCCTGCTGTCCCAATCCCTTCCTTCCTCCACCCTCTGCATGCATGCTCCTCCCCAAGTCCACTGATAGGGGAGGTCTTCTTTTCCTTCCTTCTGATCCTAGTCAATTAGGTCTCATAAGGAGTGGCTGCATTGTCATCTTCTGTGGCCTGGTAATGATGCTTCCCCATCAGGAGAAGGTAATTAAAGAGCAGGCCAATCACTTCATGTCAGAGACATTTCTCTTCCTATTACAATGGAACTCACTTGAATACTGAACTACCATGGGGTACATCTGTGCAGGGGTCTTAGGTTATCTCCATACACAGTCCTTGGTTGGATTATCAGTCTCAGGAAAGACCCCTGTGCTCAGATTTTTTGGTTCTGTTGCTCTCTTTGTGGAGTTCCTGTCCTCTCCATATCTTACTGTTTCTCACTTCTTTCCTAAGATTCCCTGCATTGTGCCCAAAGGTTGCCCATTAGTCTCAGCATCTGCATTGATAGTCTGCAGGGCAGAGTCTTTCAGAGGTCCTCTGTGTCAGGCTCCTGACTTGTTCTCTCTTTTCTCCTTCTTCTGATGTCCATTCTCTTTGTTTTTATGGATAGGAATTGAGCAGTTTAGGAAGAATCTTCCCTCTTGATTATTTTCTGTAGGTGTATAGATTTTAGTAGGTTTATCCTATATTATATGTCTGTATGAGTGAGTATATACCGGGTGCAACATTTTCCTTGTTTCTTATTGCTGAGTAATAGTCTATTTTATATTACCTCCATTTGTGCTTCCATTCCTCCACTGAGGGGCATCGGGGCTGTTTCCAGCTTCTGGCTATTACAAATAAGGCTGCTACCAACATTGTTTAGCAAATGTCCTTATTGTATACTTGAGCCTGTTTTGAATATGTGCCTAGGAGTGGTATATCTGGATCTTGAGGAAGCGCTATTCCTAGTTGTCTGAGAAAGTGCCAGATTGCTCACCAGAGTGGTTGTACAAGTTTACATTCCCACCAACTGTGGAGGCGGGTTCCCCTTTCTCCACAACCTCTCCAGCATGTATTGTCTCTTGAGTTTTTTATCTTAGCCACTCTGATATGTGTAAGGTAAAATATTAGGGTCGTTTTGATATGCATTTTTCTGATGGCTGATGAGGTTGAGCATTTCTTTAAGTGTTGCTCTGCCATTTGATATTCCTCTATTGAGAATACTCTGTTTAGCTCTGTACTCCAATTTTAATTGGATTGCTTGATTTTTTGCTGTTTAACTTCCTTATTTCTTTATATAGATTTTGTTTTCTCAGAGTATCCTTGATTTCTTGCAATGATTGTGTTTTGAACATTTCTAATATTACCTTTTCTTTGAGAGAAGTTTAAATTGCTGCAAGCATATCTTAAGTACCTGAGATTCTCCCTTCCATCTCTTGTATTCTATTGGTGATGCTTACTTTTGTGGTTCCTGATGTTTTCTAGAAGTTCTCCAGCTGCAGGTGTTTCTCTGTTTGTGTTTTTGTTATTGGTTCTAATTCTGTTTTCACACCTTGCACCATTTCCTTTCTGCTGTTTGAACATGGATTCTTCTCTTTCTGCAATGGTCTCTAGTTTTTGATGGTTTCCTCTCTATATGGCACTAATTGTGCCTCTACTTGTGCCTCTTCATTTGGCTATGTTTGCCTGTATTTCTTTAGGAGCTTTGGTCATTTCCTCTTTATTTGCCTCCATTTCTGTGGCTATACTTTGAGAGATTTGTTCATTCCTTTGTGTGTCACTAATAACTGGATAAGTATAGCTTCAAAATCATTTTCCTGTGTTTCTGATGAATTAAAGTATCCACTGATTTGTGGGGTTGCTGCTGAAGCCATGATGTCCTGATTTTTTTATTGGATGTGTTCCTGCGCAGACCTCTGGCCACCTGCTTATCCGTATTCTTCACTTTTTGTTCTTGAAGTCTATAGTTCAGACTGGTTTCATCTTTCTCTGGTATATGGAGTATTCATCAGGAAGATGGGAGAGGTCCACAGGTGTGAGTGTGTGTGTTGGAATATCCACCAGCACAGAAGCACAAATGTGTTTGAACAAGTGTGTACATGGAAGGGTGCCTTGAAGGAGAGTGTGCTAGATAGTGTAAATGCCTGGAATATGGTGCCCGGGATAGTGCATGCACAAGAGTGATTGTTTACACTGCCAGATTTGGCAGACACAATGCACATGTGCAGATTCCCCAAATATCTCAGTAGTCTACATGCCATTGGTATTCAGCTCTGCATGGGCTCCAGTAGTTGTTTGCCTGGAGTCCACTGGTTTATTTGAAGAACCGGGGCTTCCATGTTGAGAACACTGTCCCAAGAATACCAATGTTGTCTACAGTGGGTGTGTGGGTGGGAGGGATCTGATGTCTGGCTGATAGAGTAGAGGGACCCTGGATCTGGGGCTCTGCAGGCACTCATTTGAAGGCATGCTCAGAGCTCTTTGGTCTAAACAGAGAACACAGGTTTTCACCCTGTTTTCTACTCCCAGATGTGTCCCTGCTTGGGCAAATCTGGATGTAGGAGCTCTATCAGCTCAGTGGTGCTGCAGCTGCAAAACTTGGAAGCTGGTAAAACAGTCCACTGGGGGAGTCCAGCCACAGCTGCAGAAGTGGGAGGCAGGTACAAATGTCTTATGGGAAGCGTTGTGGAGACCCTGCAGCAGTCTGCAGTCCTGGGTGGCCTGTACAGCCAGCTGCCCTCCAGTTAGGGTCTGGGAAGCTGGTACAGTCACTGGCTGGGAGGCCCTGAAGGGCCAATACAGTTGCTTGTGGACCTGGGACATGGAAGGCTGGTATAGCCAGCAGCTGCCACTGAGGACTTAGGAGGCCTGCCCCTGCTGACTTAGTCAGGAAGCAGGGATTGTTCTGCTAGGAGCTGCGGGGTACTGTGAGCTGCCTCGGCTAAGGAGAAGGGAGACCTGACAAGGGAAAGTGCACAGGGATCAAATGCTCACCACTCTCAGTCCCCAGAGGAGTCCTTGGATGACATGGATCTAAATGGTCTCAGCTCATGTGTTGTCCCCTCTTGCCAAGGAAGCCGCGATGTAGATGTTCTGGCTTCAGCTGCCTCTCCACTCACCAATTTCAGAGTTTCAGATCCTCGGCCTCTCAGATATGATGTACGCTGGTTGCCACCATCTTGGATCCCCCATTGTTCTTTTTTAAATAACTATTTTTTGTCAAGTGTGATACAACTCACGTGAGCATACGGATATGTAAAATAGAAACATACCTCTCTTTCCCAGAACAAGTAGAAGATGTGTAGTAGTCCTTATTTTGTGCAAACTTTCTGAATGTGGTGCAAATTTATATTTAATTTATTAATCATCATTCATAAATAAATTATTAATGAAATGTTAAAGAGCATTCATTGTCTCCCCAGTAGCAGTGATGATCTTGTAGGTCTCCATCATTACATCTGTGTAGAGGTACTTTTGGGAAGTATTCACCAAATCTCACTTTTCCTGAGTGGGCTTTTTCCTGATGCATATTATCATAAGTTATTGCATTCTAAACTTCACTATACCTGTGTACAATAGAACACATGATAGTGACCACAGTATAAATTAATATTTGTTCATGTTTTCATACATTCATTATTAATAACAAATAAATCATGAACTTGTATTACATTCATAAAGTCTAGTCTGAGTAGGGGATTTTTAATAATTAAACTAATTACTTAATTAGTTTTCCAAACTCATTGAAAATAAAGTCAAATAAATCACACTACAAAAAATCACTATGATTACAGGCCCTCTGGAAATTGTTGTGTTTATGATGGTTCACTTTACAAAATCAGTATGACTACAACTAAATGAATGCATTCACTGTGATAAAGCTGAGTTCTTCTAGGCCTTTTTAAATATGTGATGAACCACTTATGGAAAAATGATGCTATGAGTGAGGCATGTAATAAAGTTTCTCCTGATCAATGGTATCTTGTAGGGTACAAAACACCCACAATCAAGGGGGAAACTATGAATGTAAACAAAGGGATAAAATGTAAATATGAACCTTTATTTTACAGTTATGCCAAATTGCAACCTTAATTTACACTGACAAATAGATCATCATTGTAATGATTATGGTAAAGCTTACACATATCCTAATTATCTTTGCAGGAATGAAAGAACACATGTTTATGGGAAACCCTATGAAAGTAACCAGTGTGGTAAAGCCTTCACACATCACACTGATCTTCAAAGGCATAAAAGGAATCAGAGTGGAGAGAAACCATGCAAATATAATCAATGTGGTAAAGGCTTTTTGCAACACAGTAAACTCCACCTACATAGAAAAACACATGCTGGAGAGAAACCCTATGAATGGAATGAGGGTGAGAAAATCTTTTCCCAACATGGAAATCTCCAAGTGCATAAAAGAACACAAACAGGAGCGAAACGATACCAATGTAATCAAAGTGATAAAGCCTTTGTATGTTGCAGTGATCTCCGAAAGCCTGAAAGAACTCATACTGGAAAGCAGTCCTGTGACTATAATCATTGTTGTCAAGCCTTTTCACAACAGGGTAGTCTCCAAATGCATAAAAGAACACATACTAGAGAGAAACTTTATGAATGTAACCAAAGTAGTAATGCCTTTTCATGCCCCAATAGTCTCCAAAGGCATAAAAGAACACATACTGGAGAGAAACCCTACAAATGTAATGAGTGTGGTAAAGCCTTTTCACACCACAGTAATCTCCAGGTGCATAAAAGAACACATACTGCAGAGAAACCCTACAAATGCATTCAGTGCGGGAAAGCCTTTTCAAACACTAGTATTCTCCAGGTGCACAAAGGAACACATACTGGAGAGAAACCCTATGGATGTAATCAGTGTGGTAAAGCCTTTTCACAACCTAGTGGTCTCCATGTGCATAAAAGAACACATACTGGAGAGAAACCCTACAAATGTAATCAGTGTGGGAAAGCCTTTTCACAACCCAGTAGTCTCAAAAAGCATAAAAGAACACATACTGGAGAGAAACCTACAAATGTAATCAGTGTGGGAAAGCCTTTTCACAACCCAGTAGTCTCCAAAGGCATAAAAGAACACATACTGGAGAGAAACCTTACAAATGTAATGAGTGTGGTAAAGCCTTTTCACACCCCAGTACTCTCCATGTGCATAAAAGAACACATACTGGAGAGAAACCCTACAAATGCAATCAGTGTGATAAAGCCTTTTTACACCCCGGTAGTCTCCATGTGCATAAAAGAACACATACTGGAGAGAAACCTTACAAATGTAATCAGTGTGGGAAAGCCTTTTCACACTACAGTAATCTTCAGGTGCATAAGAGAACACATACTGGAGAGAAACCCTACGAATGTAATCAATGTGATAAAGCCTTTGCAAGTTGTAGTGGTCTCCAGAGGCATAAAAGAATTCATACTTCAGAGAAACCCTAGGAATGTACTTAATGTGGTAAAGCATTTGAATATTGCTGTGATCTCCAAAAGCTTGAAAGATTTCATACTGGAGTGAAACTCTCTGAATATTACCAGTAAAGCCTTTGCATGTCACATTTTTTTTTCAAAGCCAGGAAAAAATCCTACTAGAGAGAAAACCTTATGAATGTATTTAGTATGATAAAATCTTTGTTCATTTCTATAGGCTTCACTTTCATGAATGATTGATACTGAAAGGAAAGCTGATGAAAGTGGTATAATTAGCAATTGACTGCATCTCACTACATAGCATGATGTGATATGAATATGTATTTATAATTTGATGTTCCATGATTCTGTATGTTTCTGCTAATTATCCGTTTGTCATTTCATCTTGAAGTACTATGTTCTATAGGAAATATATAAAAGGTTCTAGATAATGTAACAGCAAGGATAATTACTAAAAAAGAACCACTTCTGGTGTGTGTGTGTGTGTAAGGTTGTGTGTAATGTTCATGGGGTTTGAGGCCATGGCAGATATGTACAGAGTGGGACACAACTTTGTTTCATCTCCTTTGGCCATCTAAATATGATGATTGAGGTCTGGTTACCTGCTTTAGACAACCTGAGGACAAGCTACCTCCTACTGTATTCTCTGTATCTACTCAGCTATGGTGGGTCAATTCTCCAGTTCTTCCCCTCTTCTTTTGTCTTCTCAGACATGTGTACTTGTCAGTCAGAATACCAAGGAGGCCACCACTTTGTGGTCTCAAATAGGAGTTTAAATCTCCTCAGTCCCCACTCTGTCATCCCTGTAATCTCTCTGCCTAGCAGGAATAAGGATATTCTGAATAAACATTCCTATATCTCCCTTGGGTGAATATCTAGTCAATCAGTGAACTCCATGAAATTCTGATTTCCTCTGGAATGTCATTGTTCAAAAGACCTATGCCTGTAGATGAGGTATTTTCTACTCAATAACATTATGTCATTCTTTGAATACCTTGCAGAAGATAAGTTGAGCATGGGGGAGGAATTTACAGATGGGAAGTTTTTAATATGTGGCTTGGTTATATTACTAAGTTGTGTATCTCTTGCCTGCTGTCTAAACCTGTTAAACCTAAAGGATGAATTAGGTACCATATGTTGTACTTCACACCTGAGAAGAGCTGGTGAGGTGCCTTTTTGACAGAAGGGATCTGGCTTCCAGGTTCTCCCAGCATCCCTCAATCCCTACCTTCTAAAAGACATGATTGGCATACTCAACCTCTAACATTAATTTTCCAGTCCTGTAGAATGGGCTTGCTATCTCCCAGAGGCTCTTCCCCATATAGCTAGATATTTTGTTTTCTTCTATATACTTTTCTTCTCTCACTCTTTCTTTCTGTGTTACTTCTCTCTCTTTCTGTTTAATCTCTGTGTGTTCTCTCTCTATTTCTTTTGCCCCCTTCCTCTCTCTGGCCACATTTATGTTTTCTGCTTGGACCTTTAATGCAATTCCTTAAGAACTGGGAACCCTCTGAGAACTGTTTGCAATAAGCCTGCTTTTAAATGCATTATCATGTCTGCAATTACCAAATTTCACTTGTAGGAAGAAAGATAAAGTGAAAACTTATATATTCATCACTGGTCAAAATTAGTCACAATAAAGAAATATGTTAACATGTTTCAAGGTTTCGTTAATAATTTGTGTTTTAACCATTGTTTTTTTTTTTTTTCTTTTTTACCTACCCCCTTATCGGTGGACTAGGGATGGTGCATATGGGAAGATGGGGAGTGGGTGAGAATGGGTGGATATGGAAGGGGATACAGCCAGGATACAAAATAAAGAAATTGTAAGAAATAAATAATTAAAGATGATTTCATTGTCAATCATTGATTTCTTTTTTTTGTTTGTTTTTTTCATTTGAAAGAATAGTCTCACTCTGAGTCTCAGGCCTACCTGGAAGTTAGTATACATACTAGATCTGCTTACCTTGCCTTCTTAGTGTCTGCAGTATAGTTGGGCACGGTCTTCCTCAGTAACTCAGTTTTTTAAATGGGCTTATTGAGAATGAATCGCTGAGTTCAAATGGTCATAGTAGGAAGGACACACGCTCTTGTCTTAACTCCATTAAGAGAAAAAAAAATCTTTGTTCAATTACAATTGTTTGGTTTAAAATCCTCTCCTATAATTATAAAGAAAAATGATTTTTTTTCTTTAACATTGAGTTTTTATCACTCATCATAGTAAATCTGAGTTCTGTCCTTATTCAACAAATAGTGAACAGGTGCCTCACAGACATAAGTATGTATACTTATGTGTAACCACTCATTACACTCATCTAAACATTCTACTAAGTCACTGAGGTTGAAACCACCTAAGCCAGGCTTGGTAACACAGGCCTATAGTCATGGTGCTTAGAAAGAGGAGGCAGGAACTTGAAGATTTCAATGTCATCCTAGCAATTATCCAAGGTCAATGATATAATGGGAGGTCCATAATGGAAACGGAGACTGATTGGATAAGACCAATGTCCATAGTCCTCCCTACAGCCCCATAACATCCAGGCCATGCCAGCACGATGTGTTACCTAAGGAATTTGCCACCCCTTGCTTGCTAATGTTTCCTGTCCAAGACCGGTCAGGTCACTTCAGAGTTAGACTTATTTTGGGAATTGAAGATTAGAATACTCTTGGAAGTGGGAGAATTAGCCTCAGGCAGTGGTGAGTTCCTTATTTATATACCCTATGGAAAGGGTTAAGCACAAAAACCCTTACCCACACATGCCATATAAATGGACTAAGTTTTGTTTATATACATCGATCCATACTTATTCACACATTCTTTTTTAAGACATTGGAAGGAAAGAATTTGAAATGGGGTGGAGAAAGGACAAAAATAGGGGAAATGATGTAATATATTTTAATTAAAATGTGTAAAATTAAATTCAAATAAAAATTGGTTATAGAGGGCATAGGGGAACCCCCAGTTGGTACTACCTCAGATCATGCTAAGCTATGTAACATTGACAGCTAAAGCCAACGAGCACACACAGACAAGGTATAAGAATTTTTAACAATTTAAAACCAATGTATTAGCCATCTCAATCATCTTAGTAGGAAAACCACAAGCTAACACAGCAACAATTGAAAAACGCAGATATGCCAAGAAATGGGTTACTGACTTTTCAGGAACTGAGATTTTTTTTTTCCTAGATAGAGAGGCATTCATCTCTAGAATTTTCTCCAGACATGGGGCAGATCTGGGTGTTGTTATAGGAGACAGGTTCCATTTCACGAATCACAAGCTAGCTAAGCATAAGCTGTAAATGCATCCCCAAGGGATCTGATGTCCTCTTTGGCCTTTGCAGTTAAGACACACAGACAGGTGAATGCAAAACATCCAAATAAAAGAAACACATACAAAGCTTTAAAATGTTGCTTTCTAAGGGCTGATGAGATGGCTCTGTATTTAGGAAAACTCACTCAGGACTTCACAAAAG
The DNA here is from genome assembly GCF_030254825.1 of Meriones unguiculatus. Classification (NCBI taxonomy): domain Eukaryota; kingdom Metazoa; phylum Chordata; class Mammalia; order Rodentia; family Muridae; genus Meriones; species Meriones unguiculatus. The sequence goes on along the minus strand of NW_026843616.1, from coordinate 30,068 downwards.
ATAAGGCTGAATCCTATCTCCCATAGACGCAGCCTCCCTGTTCTTCTGACTGAGAGATTCACACACAGACTGGGGCCCTTATATACCTGTAACATATACATCTTCCAAGGGGCTCAACACAGTCCCAGACCCTTTGGGTGATTGTTCTCTCTCTGTCTCTCACACACATACAGACACATTCAAACATGCACATATCTCCATGAACTCCACCAGCACAGTGCCCTCACATGGCCCCATAACTCAGAAAATAGAAGATTGTGTGGTGACCAGGTTGTCCTTCTCACCATATTCTTTTTGAAATGGTGCCATACTTACACTCCAGAGAGTGACACACCCCATCCAATGATTCCATTATCTCTTAATTTTCCTCAGTCTGTTCCATTAGCTGAGCACCAAGCTTTCAATTACATAAGCATATTGGGCCATCATCATTCAAATCATCATGTAACCTCTAGTCAACTTTTCATTGAGTCTATTTTCCACTGAATCTTCCCTTACCTTGACCTCCATGACCTGTATTTCTCTCGCCACTCCCTTCTTTCAGTACTTCCTGGAATAAAACATTAAGCTCCATGTTAAACATAAAGTGGCTTTTGATATCTAGATTTCTTATATATTGTGTATTGGTAAAAACAACAATACTTGGATTTTCTGACAATGACAAGCATATTTTGAGGGTACAAATTTTGTTCTTCCTTTCTTCTCTGTTGCTGTCATTAACTCCACTAATGGAAAATGACTCAGGTGATAAGTTGGCTTCTTTGGCTGATGCTGGCAGGCCCCAAACATTGAGGGAGCTCAGGAAAGAAACTCAGGCTATCAAATGAAGGCATGGATTATTGTGGAACACTGTTTGCTGCTATGTTCTTTTACAAGGTCACTGTCTACTTCTATGTATGTTTTCTTAACCAGCTCATGCCACATGTTGAGATAAATTTCGACCATCAGTGCCTGGAGTTTACCATTGCATTCACAACAACTGTATTCACCCACAAACATAGCCACAAGTGATTGTCATCTGGGGAACCCCCAGTTGGTACTACCTCAGATCATGCTAAGCTATGTAACATTGACAGCTAAAGCCAACGAGCACACACAGACAAGGTATAAGAATTTTTAACAATTTAAAACCAATGTATTAGCCATCTCAATCATCTTAGTAGGAAAACCACAAGCTAACACAGAAACAATTGAAAAACGCAGATATGCCAAGAAATGGGTTACTGACTTTTCAGGAACTGAGATTTTTTTTCCCAGATAGAGAGGCATTCATCTCTAGAGTTTTCTCCAGACATGGGGCAGATCAGAATAGCCTTCTATGCTTCTCCTGTTAATCTCTGGTTTCTACAGATGCAGCTACACAGATGCTTGTAAGAAATAAGTGCTGTCTATGACATAAATGTGTTGCCTGATTTTCACTGCTTTATCTTTACCAGGCTGCTTTGCCTGGCCTGAGGATGAGGAGGAGTTCAGTCTTGATATGAATTGATGTGTCAGTGCTGGAAAGAGGCTCCCTTTTTTGAGAACAAGGGGAAGGACAAATAGGGTGAGAAGGAGCCATAGGAAGGAGAGGAGGGAGAGGACTGTGATTGGGATGTAAAATGAATACAAAAATTAAAAATAAAAATAAAAAGAAATATCAACCATAAGTCTTTTCTCTCAAAGAGTGTAAAACTTGTATTTAACATATGGAATTCTAATCTCAACATATCCTCCATCCAGCATAATATTCTTCCTTCCCAGGAACATGTCTGAATTCTAGTTGTTTGATGACCAGGATCAGTGACCTTTCTTTTCCTGGAGCAATGTCTTCCTTCCCCTTCCTCCTTCTTTCCATATGCACCAGTTCCTTTCATACTCACATTGTGAAGGAGATTGTGAGCTCTAACCACAAATTTTGGAGAAAAGAAACTCAGTCACCACCACATTCCTTAGGATAAAACCGAGTGCATTTGCTATTGAGGAACTGTTCTTCTCCCAAATAGGTACGTTCCCTTTTAACAAGCACATCCTCCTGATGAAGTGCAAAGGTAGTCTTGTCCAGGCAATTATTTGTAGCAATTCATATTTTAGTGTGAGAAGGTAAGTAAGTTAAGGAAACACCTGAATCATCCTCTGAAGATAAATGCCTCCCACTAGCTTCTGTAATGGCCTTGTACCTTGAGAATTCTCCATCTGAGTAAAGGAACCCCTGGGGTGCAGGTCTCTAGACATTACAGTGACTGTGGTCCAAGGAAATTAGCAGGGCCGCAAGAACCATCTGTGCATACACCAAAATCAAGAAATGCTTTGGGGAACCAAAAAGTCCTGTTTTGGTAATTGGGTCATCTCAGGGTTGAGACATGTGCTTCATATGAAATTTGGGTGCAAGAAATCTTATAAAAAGACATTCAGCAAAATGTAAACCAACATGGGTGAGCCACCAAGGTAGAGATAGCTCTAGAGAAAAAGAAAGTAGAAACAAACTGAAGAGAGAAATCATTTCTTGTTGGCACTGGGGAGCCAACTCCTCCTGCTCTGTGACAGGCTTCCTTCATCTCCCCTGACCTACACTGACTAGGGAGAGATTGTAAACTGCAAGTTTTCCAACGTAGGTTTTTATCCAGGCTTCATACTTTAGTTCAAGTCTCTATCCTCTTTGTGTGTATCATTATCTGTAATTTCCCTCCCTACCAGCCCTCACAGAAAAAGATGGCAACATTTAGGTCAGCTCTGCAGTTAATGGCAGTCTCTTGGGGTGGTTAATTTTGACTGTCTTCAATGCCATAAGTCAATGCTTTTCTGAGCAAAAGTGACACACACACTACCAATATTTTACTTATGATAAACTATTTCAGAAAGCGTGTTTCCCAAAGTATTAAATTCCAGATCATATAAAAGGTCCCAGAACCATCTGAGCTCAGCCCCGTCACAGTCAACCACAATACAGTGGGGTCTAGAAACCTCTTGTACCTGGGGACTGAGGAGGTAAAACCCCTGAATGACAAGGCTTTGCTTCCACAGTTGCAGTTCCTATGCTAAAATATGTGGACTCCACAGTTTCTGATTGAGACAACAGAATTCTTTCCTTTGTTCCATGCCTAATTACCCCAGCCATAGAAATCTTCTCCTCCTGTATCCAGGACAAACTAACATGGTTTTATAAAGAAAAGGGAGTCTGACTGGAGTCATCTAAACCATGTATCCCACAGGGCCATGTGCCTACTGAGTGTTGAGCTCACCATCCATTGAAGGTGAGCTAACTCTTCTTATGATTTTGTTGCTATGAAAACATGCGGTGACCTTGGACTCACATAGAAAGAAAAAAGATTGAATAGGAGCTGGCTGACATTTGCAGAGGTTTAGTCCATGATTACCATGGAGGGAAACATGGCAGTGGGCAGGCAGAGATGGGGCTGGAGAAGGAGGTGACAGTTCTAGATCTTGATCAGCCAGCTGCAGAGTCATCCTAGGCCTGCTTGAGCATATGAGAAGTCAAATCCCACTTTCCCAGTGACACACTTCCTCCAACAAGGCCATACCCCCTGCAACAAGGCCCCACTACTCAACCTTGGCACTGCCAATTTGTCAAACATTCAAATACATGAACATGTCTGGGCCATTCTTTTTCAAACCACCCCATTGACCTTGAACACAATGGAATCATGTGGTTTGATCATCTTTTGGCTAGTAACCTTACCACCATGGAGGCAACCATGAATTTGCCATGTTCTTTACTAACGATTTCATGAAAAGGTAAATGCCATGTGACTTCTTGGTTGTTGTTGCATAGAAGAAAATGGAGGCATCCATAAACTTCCTGCTGTCAATGAGCTCTCTGGGTATCACCTGATTTTTACTAAACATGTGACCTTGAGACACCAAAGAATTTTGGGCATTGGTTTAAAGTTAAAGCACAAGCCTGAAGGAAAGCCAGCCAGGTGCAGACAAGTCCGGCCACCTGGGGAAAGGAACGAGCTTCACTACATTCTTTTCCTGCCCACTAGAGATTCAGTTGCTAGGATACTGCCTATGCATTCCTTTCTGTAACCCAGATTGTGATGCCTCTAAAGGTTGACTTAAAGAGTTTTTCTTCCTCATGAATTGGCTCGTGTAACAGGAAACAGGCATGTATGCTTGATGTCAGAGAGAGTAATCCTTCTCAGTTGGTGGTGTCATTTGGGAAGAATTCAGAAATTCTGTCCTGCTGAAGTAATATGAGGTGGGCTTTGAGAGTTTACATTCCTACAGCATTTCCAGTTTCCTTCTCTGCTTCATGCCTCAAGATGATGATGTGAGTTCTTCAGCTGCCAGATCTGAAACTTGCTGTCACATCACTTTCATAGTGATCCCATATCCTTCTGGAACCATGAGCCAAGGGAAACTATTGTAAAAAGTTGCCTTAGACACTGTGTTTCCTCACAGAAACAGAAAAGGCAATACTGAATACCCACAAAAAAATAACTGGGGCCTAGGTCCTCTCCATGTAGAGTCCTTGGTTGAGTCATCAGTCTCTGCAGGCCCCCTGGGCCATGATTTTTGGACTCTGTTGATCTCCTTGTGGAGCTCCTGTCACCTCCAGGTCTTTCTCTCTCTGCCTTGTTTCATAAGATTCCATGCACTCTGCCCAAAATTTGGCAATTAGCGTCAGCATCTGCTTTGATACCTTGCTGACTAGAGTCTTTCAGAGGACCCCATGGAGGACTCCTGTTCTGTTCCTTGTCTTCTCCTATTTCCTATGTCTATCCTGTTTGCTCTTCTGAAAGAGGATCAAGCCTCTTCCTTAGGGTCCTTGTTGTTGTTTATCTTCTTTAGGAATCTGTGTTTTAGTATGTTTATCCTATATCATATGTCTAATATTCACTTATATGTAAGTATATGTCATGTGTGTGTTTCTGCTTCTGGGTTACCTGATTTAGGATCATCTTTTTTTGTGCCCTCCATTTGCCTGAAAATTTCATGATTTTCTCATTTTTAATGGCTGAGTAATATTCCATTGTGGAAATGTACCACAATTTCTTCATCCATTCCTCTGTTGATGGACAACCAGGGTATTTCAAGAACCTTGCTATTATGAATAAAGCTGCAATGAATATAGTTGAACAAAATGTCCTTGTTGTATGGTTGAGCATCTTTCAAATATGTACCCAGGAATGCTCTAGATGGATCTTGAGGTAGCACTATTGCTAATTTTCTGGGAAAATGCCAGAATGATGTCCAAAGAGGTTGTACATGTTTACATTCCTACCAGCTTTGTAAGAGAGTTCTCCTTTCTCCACAACCTCTTTAGCATATGTTCTCACTTGAGTTTTTAAACTTAGTCATTCTGATGGGTGGAAGGTGGAATCTCAGGATTGTTTTGATTTGCATTTCCTTGATGACTAAGAATGTAGAGCATTTCTTTAAGTGCTTCCCTGACATTTGATAGTCCTCTGTTAGAATTCTCTGAGTAGCTCTGTACCCCATTTTAAAAACTGCTTTGCTGTTGTTTAACTTCTTGAGTTCTTTATATATTCTGGATATTAGCCCTCTATCAAATATAGGTTGGTGAATATCCTTTCCTTGTCTTTAGCTTGTTGTTTTGTTCTGATGACAGTATCCTTTGCTTGACATGAGATATTCAGTTTTGTGATGTCCCATTTATTGACTTAGTGTGTCTAGTTTTATGTTGAGTTCTTTCATCCAGGTGGACTATAGTTTTGTGTAGGGTGAAAAGTACAGATGTATTTGCATTCTTCTACATGTAGACATCCAGCTAGACCAGCACCAATTCTTGAAGATGCTATCATTTTTCCATTGTATGGTGGTGTTTTCTTTGTCAAAAATCAAGAATCTGTAGGCATATGGGTTTATTTCTGGGTGTTCTTCTCGAGTCCACAGATCCAGCAGTATATTTCTATGGCAGTAACAAGCCTTTTTTTATTGCCATTGCTCTATAGTACAGCTCAAAAACATTGATGGAGATAGCTCCAGAAGATCTTTTATTGATTCTATTTCACCAAAGTCTATGAGTCTGTTTTTTTTTTTTAACAGGGTATTTAATCCCCTTGAGAATCCCAAAGTTGAGAATTGTAAAACCCTGTTTACTATTGGTTGAGCCATAATACACACCTTTAATCTAAGAACTTTCTGTTAGTTGTAAGCCTATGATTACACTGTGGTTTACCTAGCCCTAGCACAGATCTTTATTCTGCAAGGCCTCTGTATCCTGGATCTAAACCTCAAGATTATAAAACATTCAGAAAGATGATCAGAACCATGTTGGCAACCATATATATTTAATACAGAAATCAGCACTTGAATTACACAATAACCTTATGCCTAGGAAAAAACATAGATAAGAAACCTGTGAGCTTCATATAACTCTTTTTATATTTTCATGTATACTGCAGATAATAATTACTTTACTCAGTTCATACACTGTTAAACAGCTAGTTTGTTCACCAAGGTTTTAATATTTTTAAAATAGTTCTGGATAGTATTATAGAATGCTTTCTAAACATACACTTAATTTTCAAGATTATACCAATTAAATTGTTTTGAATTCTGCTTTAATGACAATCTCTTTGAAACGCATCATGATATTCAAGGTCCTTGATCCTAACATTAGAGTTAAATTTTATTTCTTCCATGGTATAGAATTTTACCTTTTAAAATTATATATGACATATATGTAATATATATACATGTATATATATATATATATATACATATATATACATAGAGAGAGAGACAGAGAGAGAGAGAGAGTGCCTGGTTATTGTGTAATAAGTTGTTACTGCATTTTAACTAATTGTCATGTTTCATCGGTCTTCTATGAGGAAGGCAACAGATACAAAGTTTGTAGAAATGTAGAAATCAGAATGCAGTCAATAATTATGGTGGCTTATTAAGTTGAACACGTTAGGTTCTTTTTATAAAGTCCATGACTTCACTCTCCTGGAGTACTTAGCTAGGTTTCTAATACCAGACATGTTTTCCATTTTCTTCGTTGAGTTTTAAGTTCCGTTGAACAGATGTTAGTTACCACCAAACTATGAGTGTCGCTATGGAAACCATAGGGATATCTTGCCATGGTAATCACTGCTGTAGTTTATAGGTACAGCTGTGTAACACTGTTGGTTGCTTGCCGACATCATAAGCCCACATAAAAACATCCAGTGTTGTGAAATCTATTCTGCATGCAGGAGGCTTTCAGGTCAAATCCAAGATGAATTCTCTGAGGCCTGTTTCTGAAGTTCATGTTGGCTTCAAGAAGTGGGGGCTTGCCTTCAAACTCTGGAATAGAACCAAAGGTAACAGCAGCAACCTAAGGGTTTTTCACATGCATTGGACACTTTTCATGTGAAAGAGAATTTTTTCCATGCATGGCACTGGTGCTTTTATTACATAGTAGTCTATGTCCTCTGTGGGGAGCATTGGCGGCCCATGTGTCATAACTTTTTTACAAACTATATGTATGTTTATATAGACACATACATATGTCTTAGAGATGTCTTATTAATGAAATTCTTTCTGCCAGGGAATGGCCTGAACTTTCTCAAGGTCACTATAGCTATGCATTTTTCAGCTTTATTCATCTTTTCAAAAAGGCAACTCTTGGGTTCTCTCTTTAAATTGCATTTTCTTTAAATGCATCATAGATCTACTCTCTTATTATTATTTAGTCCCTAGTGTTTCTTAGTAATTACAAAGGTATTTTTTATTTTCTCAAGTGCTCTGTATTATTTACTTCCATAGAGAACATTGTCTCCTATAGCCCAGGCTTCCCTCATGCAATGTAATTACAAATAGTCTTGAATACCAAGACCGGTGTCTGCCTCCTAGTGCTGAGAAGACAGTCCTGAAACTCCTTCCAGGCTGGGCCTTACTGGTCAATGCGAAGATAAATTAGGCCAGTGAATGAGACTTCCAAACATTCTGGCCTTTATTGGAGACTTACAAATGAAGAAGAAACTGTGTAAGAAGTGAGATAACTTATCAGTATTGGAGTTTTTGTATTCACAGCACTGAAACGGATGGGCAAGAAGAGGGAGGAAGCTTTCATGCTTTGACAGTAGTTGACATTAACAATATGAAGTGAGGTAGTCAATCATAGATGATCAGTAAATGTCCTGATTAGACATTTGTGTGTTCTAGAGCACAGGCATTCAAGAATCAGAATAAAAAAATAACCTTCTGAAGAGGAAGACATGACTGCTCTAAATTGTGTATCACCTGGGTTTTTTGTTGTTGTTGTTTTGTTTGTTTGTTTGTTTTTGCTTTTCTCCCAGAGTTGTCTGATAACTACCAGGTGAAAAGTAGCTGCAGTTTCACTGACCCCACTGTGAAGTCACACAATAACAATTTCATTTGTTTTCCTAAAATCTCTCTTTAATTGTCAGCATTTTTGGCAGGCTTCCTCCTGTGGACAGATGGTTAACTGCACTGCAAGTTGAATACTGGGCTGTTCAAGCTATCCCACTTGATTTCAGGAGGAGGGGAAGTCCCTGCTCAGTGCTGGAAGACAGAAGGGTAGGCTATTAGACAACAGGCAGAATTCTACTGACAAAGAAATCTCCGCAGATCTGGAAATGGTGTGGCCCTTATTCTCCACATATGTACCCAAAGTTCAAGTCATGGAACCAAGGTCCCTGCCGTGAGCATAGCTTCCTCCCTAAGCCAGGCCCTAGTTGCTCTTTGTAATTAGCAAACATGCATTCATTCCTCCTGGGTGAGGAAGCACTATGCTTTGTCTCTTCAGTACACTGTGAGCCTAGGGGAGGTGCCCAGGTCACTCGAGACTCACTGGCCAATCAGAACTTCCAGACCAGGCCTGTAATCAGAGGAAGAGGAAGGTTCTTCCGGGTGCCAGGTTTCAGGTTTTTTTAGGAAGCTGAGCTGGCTGGAATGTTGGGCGTGCTGTAGTCTGAGCTCAGCTGCTGGGTCCTGTGAGGGGATTTCAGGCGACTTCCAAAGAGGCGACATGGTGAGTGTGTGACCGCTGCCCCCAACATGGTGGTGGAGTAGGAGGCTGAGCAGCAGAAGCTGGTGTGGTTTTTCCTTCCTGGGCTGGATGGAATTCTGCAGCCATCAGCTTCTTGTGAGGTCCTTTGTCCTGGCCTTAGGAATGCTGAGCTGTCTTAGTCCCACATGTTACAAGTGGGATGGACTGTGACCAGACTGCATGTGGCGACCTGGGCACTGTTAAGACTCAAATCCGGGGACAAATGGCTGAGGGGCCTATTTAACAGTTCAGAGCAGAATTAGCTACCATTTTGCCCAGAATCCCCGAGTCCCTACCTGGTTACAGGACATGGCAGGCATACCCTGTCCTGTAGCCAAAGGCTCGGACCCTTAACCCACCTGCCCTTCTTTCTGTTATCTATCCAATTTGGTTACCTGCTCTATTTCATCTATTATTTACTGTCATAATCTCATGGTTTGGCGTGCTCCTCTCCTCCCTCTCCTCACATGGCTCACAGGTGCCTTTCTCTCTATAATAAACTTTCTCCCCACCATATCTAGGAAGAGTCATGTCACTTAATTTAAATTTTTTTATTCACCTTCCATATTCCACTCCTTTCTTTCAAATCCATAGGTTCTTTAGGCTTCAGTTGTTGTTACTGTTTGTGTTGGATTGAGGGGTGCTGCAGGAATTCTCAGCTGTGATGTAGAGATGACTGCATTGGACAGTGAGAGGGTAATTAAATGTGTACATGCAGGACCCTGTGACGTGTAAAATAAACATGTACCCTGGGAGAGTGGAAACATTTATTAAACTACTACTTTACCAGGCTAAGGCTCTGTCTGCCCCTAGGATGGAAGGGCAGAGCTGAGATGGTTTGTGCTGTCTGAGACACCTGATCTCTCATCCTCCAGTAGAGGATCTGCCAGAGTCCTGAGGCCCAAATGCCTGGTCTAAGCTAATGATGGACTCTGGGGAAACTTTACAACCTGGAAGGAGGAACAGTATAAATTACCTTGCAGAGTCTTTCCAAGATTCTTTTCTGGTTCTTCTGTAGTGAAGAATATGCAGGACCAGAAGCTATGCCATGGATATCATGGGGTTCGTTGTTGCCAGGCCCAGAAAAGCTGGTCTGCCGAGCTAGGAGAGTCCCATGTGTTAGAGGTGGGATGGACTTTAAGCCAGACTGGATGTCATGACCTGGGCAAAGGCTCTTGCCCTGTCAGCCTTTCTGAGTGTGGATTCCCTGGAGAGGAGGAGAGTCTGCAGCTCTGGCCTCTAAAAGGGACTTTCATTGTCCTGTTTTTGTTGTCCTTGAGGCTTAGTACTCTCTTCTGTGTGTCTTTCTGGGTCTGTGTTATTTCACTCAGGAAGATATTTTCTTGTTGCACCCATTTGCCTGGAGATTTCATGATTTCCTTGTTTTTAATGTCTGGTTAGTATTCTTCTCTGTAAATATATCAGTTTCTTTACCCATTCTTCAGTTGAGAGGCATATAGGTTGTTTCCAGTTTCTGGTTAGTAGAAATGAAGCTGCTATGAACATCGTTGAGGAAATGTCCTTGTTGTATGTTGGAGCATCTTTCATATGTATCCCCTGGAGTGGTATAGCTGGGTCTTTAGGTATGTCTTTTCCCAGTTTTTTGAGAAAGTGCCAGATGTATTTCCAAAGTGGTTGTAAAAGTTTGCTCCCCTGCCAGCAATGGAGGACTGTTCCCCTTTCTGCACTTCCTTGCCAGCATATGTTGATACTTCAGGTTTTGGCCATAGTCATTCTGACAAGTGTAAAATGGAGTCTCACAGACAGTTTTGATTTGCATTTCCCTGATGAGTGAGGATGTTGAGCACTTTTTTAAGTATTTATGCACTGTTGAGTATTCTCTATCCCTGTGTCCTATTACTAATTGTATTATTTGGTCTGTTGGTGCTTAATTTCTTGATATCTTTAACATAATTCTGGATATTAGCCCTTTTTCAGATGTAGGGTGGTGAAGATCTTTTCTCAATCTGTAGATAGTCATCTTCTCATCTTGATAGTATCCATTGCTTTACAAAGCTTTTGAGATTCAAGATGTTCCATTTATTAATTGTAGATCTTATCGCCTGCATTGCAGATATTCTGTTCAGGAAGTTGTCTCTCCTGGACCAATGAGTTCAAGAGTGTTACCCACTTTCTCCTCTTGCACATTTTGGGAATCTGGCTTTATGTTTAAGTTTTTGATCTACTTGGATTTGAGTTTTCTGCAGAGTGAGAAATATGGATCTGTTTGCATTTTTCTACATATGGACATGTATTTGGAGCAACACTATTTGTTGAAGATACTGTCTTTTCCATTGTATTTATTTATTTATCTGTGTCTTTTATTTGTTTCCATTGATCACTCAGCTTATTTCTATGCCAGCCCCAGGTAGTTTTTATTACTATTGCTGTTAGTATATCTTGAAGTCAGGTATGGAGATACTACCAGAAGTTCATCATTCTAGGCTGAAGTAATCTTTGTCTGAAAAAATATGTCCAGGAGAACACAAATGGGTGTTGGCTTTCAGATGTAGCCACACAGTAATGGGTGCTTTGATGTAAGGACACAGGCACAGGTGACCTAAAGGATGAAGCATGGGAACAGATGCCTTGAAGGGACGGGTCACAGGTTGTTTAGTATTTTTTGTTTTTGTTTTTGTTTTTTAAGAAGCAAACATTTTGCTTTGGAATGAAATGAGCAGGAATGCCACAATTTAAGCTATTGAAAGAGAACACAAAATGAGTTACGGCAATTGACTTCTTTAGGGCATTACCAGTCTCTGTCATCTGGATTCTAGAAGTCCACTCAAACAGCAAATGGAACTGTTTTCTTAAATGTCTTTTCTTTGTCCATTTCTTAATGTCTACCTCCCTTCGAAACTTTATTCCTTCCAACACCCTGACTAGGTAAAAGAGAACAAAAGCTAGAAGGGAAAGAGTTATAAGTCCCTTAAAGCTACTCTGTGAGGTTTAGGGTGGCCAGGTTCTTTGGGGCAATACCTATTAGTCACCAGGATATCCAGCAGTCCAACAAACCAGCAGTGACAAATGGAGTAGCAGTGTGGGTGAACAGCATCAGGAAGAGCAGCAGCTTCTTCCTTCTTCAAAAACCTGGTCCCTTTCATGGCTCTGTCATGTGAACTTTCTCCAGAAGACTGAGAAATAACTATGTGCAGGTGACAAAACCACAGGCCTGCTAGAGCACGAGACAATCATAACTAACAGCTGTGAACAAACTGAAGCAGCCTTGCGCTCCACACCTGGGGTTAAAAGAAAAACACATTCACATAACATGAGTGGGATTTTAAAGAAACAAAAATTATTAACACAGTTTCTGATTTTATAATTTAATATCTTCTCTTTCTTTTAGTTAGTTTTGATTAGAGTGTGTCCATCTGTTTTATTTTCTCCCAAACCCACACCTTTATTTTTTGGATTCTTTATCATCTCTTTATATATTTTTTTTAATTTCTGCTCTCAATTTGATAATTTCTTGATCTCTACTCCTTTTGTGTGCTTATATATTTTTCTTCTAGACATTTCAGGTCTGCTGTTACATGGATAGTATGAATGTTCTCCAGTATCTTTATGTAGGCACTTTGTGCTATGAAGTTTCCTCTTAGTATCACTTTTCATTCTTCATTATTTTCCATGAGTTTGCATGTGATATGTATTTATTTTCTATGAATTTTATGCTTTTCAAATGTTTTATTTCTGTTTGAAACTATTTTTTTTCACTTGTTTGAATGTTATTCACTTTCCATGAGTTTGTAAGCTTTGTGTTCTTTCTGATGCTATATATATCCAGCCTTAAGCCAGGGTGGTGTGATAGGATACATGATGTTATTTCAATGTGCTCTAAAAACTTATATTCTGTTTGAGTATTTGGTCAATTATAGAGGATATTTCAATTAGCAATAATCGCGCCTCGGATAAACCTCATTGGCTATGATACTGCCACTGCGCAAAGCTATGGATATTTCATGAAATGATGAGAAGATGTATTTCTTTATGTTTCTGTAAAAAGTTTTGTAAATTTCAGATAGTTAGTCCCTGCTGTGGTAATATAGCTGAGCTCTGGTGATGACATATTACCTGACTGTTCTTGAATCTATCCCTAAACTGGTGTCTATGCATCTGGGTTTGGGGCAATTATAGGCCAAGTGCTGATTTGATGTGTGGGAGTTTTGTTCTTGGGGTTCTGTTAGCACTCTGAAGTTTCAGAAAGTGTGGGATGAGTGTTGCTATTTTAATGGCCTGCTTGACTACTGTATTCATGGTGTTCTGTTTGCTGGATGGTATGGAGAGGAAGGAGCCACATGTTTTTAGTTAGAGCACTAGGGAAGATCCTGAGAATTGGGTTTCAATTAACAAAGATATTGGGGAAGATCCCCAGTATACCACCTTAGACTCCATGCAAGCATATGCTATTGTGCTGATCCAAATCCACCCTTATGTTTTAATATTTGCCAGAGAGTATATTCTTTGTCTCGCGATGTCATGTACTCATGACATTAATACTTCCTGAGACTTCTGTGTCATTGAATTGCAAGTCTGTAACATTCTTCCTACCTCTTGTGTTTGTTTTGAGTTTTTAAATGAGGTAATACGAGTAGAATTTTTCCTGTATGTGTGACTATGCACCTCTTGTGTACCTGGTCCTCACAATAGTCAGCCAATGGCCTCAGAACTTCAGAATTTGGGGTAATGGGTAGTTGTAAGCCTGAATGTAAGCACTGGCAATTGAACCCAGTTATATCCAGACAAACAAGAGCTTTTCATTGATGATCCACTTCAACCATCTTATGTTGCTCATTTATGACCAGCTATTCCAGTACTAAGGTTTTCATCTGTCCATTTGTGCCTGTTTGAACACGGATTCCCTTTTAGTAAACTCTCATTCATATTAGAGTTTAAACTGTGACAGTTCATGTTTCTCTAGGATAGATACAGAAATGTTGTGAATATATAATTCATTGTAGGAACTTCAGAAATACTATGGAGTTCATTATATCTTTCTTATTTGAATGATTGTGGTGGATTCAGGTCTTAAATGTACCTCTGCATGTCATGAAACTTGTTTCAGAGGCTGGGCTGGCCTCTGACTCAATGAGATACACATACCTCTCCCTCCTGAGTGTGGGAATTAAAGTTTTGAACCAGTACATCCTGCTTGCTCCTAATTTTTGTAGTTAGTAATTGTGCATACAATTTCTGTGATCTGCGGTCTGTTCTGTTCATCAGCATCCTTGACTTGCTTACTTTATGTCTGTTAATTGACATTTCTCTTGGAAAGCTATGTTCTATTCAAAGGTTGCAGAAATGAGGTGAACCTCCTCATTTAGTTTCCTTCTAAAATGACTTGGTGAGTACATTGAAACTTCTGTGTCAGGAGATGTCAGGGCAGCACCAGAATTATATGAATATATTGTCAATGAAGTATGTATTTACACTGTTGTCACCATTGTCCTTTCTGCTATCCTCATGTATGGGATCATTTAGAATTTAATTACCTATGCTGATGTGGATATAAACTTCACTCAGGAAGAGTGGGCTCTGCTGGATCCTTCCCAGAAGAGTCTCTACAAAGATGTGATGATAGAGACCTATAAGCACCTTACAGCTATAGGTAAGACAGTAAATTTTTTTCACTATTAAGATAAAGGGGACATCTGTTGTTACTTTTGTTTGTTTTTATTGATACTCTTATATAATTTTAATTGGAATCGGGATGTTTGAGGTTAAAAATCAGGCATGTTTCTGAGATTTACTGAAAATAGTAACAGAAAATTTAGGTATTTTTCAATAATATATTATACCCTTTCTGGTACATATTTTAGGCTACAATTGGGAAGACCATAATATGGAAGAACATTATCAACCTTCTAGAAGATATGGAAGGTAATTATTTCATGAAAGCTGATATAAATATTCTTGTGAAAATAATTTTCAAAGATGATTTATTTATTCATTATTTATATGTTATTCTACCTGCACACCAGAAGAGGACATAAGATCTCATTATAGATGGTTGTGAGCCACCTTGTGGTTGCTGGGAATTGAACTCAGGACCTCTGGAGGAACCACTAGTGCTATTAACCTCCAGGTCATATCCCCAGCCCCTGTAAAAAATAATAATGTGTCCCAGAGGTTTTAAAGAAAAGCGAAAGTGTGAAAACAAACACCACTCTAAGAGTATTAAGGAATATTAAATTCTCACAATCCCATGTTCCTCACTGTCAGGTATATTATTTATGTTTGCAAGGCATTTTGAAACAACAGAAGATGGTGAAACCCTTGTTAAACAGATATTACTGTATAATAAGTCACCTCTCTTAATTCCTGTCTCTAAAGATTACTGCTCCTTTGTCTGCTATTGTCGGCCTGAGCAGGGCAGCTTCTAAGTTCCATATGATCTATCTTAGGTGTAGAACATTTTCAGCCTGTGTGAATTACTGCTTCATATGCACACCCTATCTTGTTCTTTTGAGTTCTGGCCCAACAACTCTCCTAGCTAAGTTATTACATCTGGCTTTTCTCCCACCCTCTGAATTGCATTGTTTGGCTTCATATAACTCAAGCATTTTTTTCTAATCATCAGAGTCTTTCAAATTTTCTGGATCATTTGATGTTAACCTTAATTCTTTCCCTGCAAACTGTCTTTGTATAACTGTGCCAGTAAACCTGCATACTCTATTCATGCAGTGCCCCTTAATGAGCTTCCTTTCCTCTCTCTTCTCATGAGAGATACATCTTTTCTATTCTATCAGTTATTTTTCAGATATTGTCCCCTTTTGTGCCACTTAACTAGACATCCCTTTCAAATATGGGTGCTTCATTCTAGCAATATTTTACATCCTTTGTTTGAGATTACAGGCATGTACCACCATGCCTGAACCATAGCATTACTTTACTAGACATTGGTGTATACCAGGCTGGCATTGAAGTCAGATCTGCTTGCCACTGTCTCCAGGATTAAAGGTGTATTTATATTCCAGCCAGACCACATAGACATCGAAGGACTTTGAATGGGATCTTTTACCACAGCATCCATGTTCTAAATTTAAATTCCTCTATATAAATGATAAATTATTACTTACATCCACATTTTAGATACTCTGTAGAAATTACTATCTGTTGAGTATCGTACTGTTCATACTGCAAAAGGCAAATTCATTGAATAGGTGATAATTTTATGTGCAAAACCCCCTTGTGAGAAAATATTTCATAGCAAAGGTGATGTTACTCAAATCCTTGAAGTTGCTAAGCTAAGTTAGACAGAATGTATGAGAGTCAAGAATATTGTTGTGGAGGTACCACAATCCCTATAGCACATGTCTTTGGAGAACAAAGAGTCAAATTCTGTGAATTTGGAATCTTTCATTTATTATTGCTCTTTTAATAGGTGTATCCTTTGTCATAATTCATACAAGTCATGTGAGAGTAAGGATACGGAATGAAGAAACATACCTATTCTCCCAGAACAATTAGAAGACGTCGTAGTCCTTACTTGAGTAGATGTTTTGAATGTGCTGCAAGTATTCCTTGAATTTATTAATAATTATTAATAATGAAATAATCATTTAATTGTTAAAGGATATTCATCGTGTCCTCCATAGCTATGATGTTCTTGTACATCTCCATCATTACATCTTTGTTGAGATACTTTTGGGAAGGATCCAGCAAAGCCTGCTTTTCCTGAGTAGGCTTTTTCCAGAAGCACATCATCATGTGCTTCTAAACTATCCTATTGCATTCTAAACTATCCTATACATGTATACAACAGAAAGCATGAAGGTGACAACACTACAAGTTTATATTTGCTCATGTGTTCATTCATTCAGTATTAATAAAAAAAATCATAAACTTGTATCACATTCAGAAAATCTAGGCAAAGCAGGGGACTCTTAATAAATTATACTAATATACTTAATTAGTTTTCCAAACTCATTGGGAATACAGCCAAAAAACCTCTCACTCCAGAAAATCCGTATAATTTCTGGCCCTATGAAAACTGTTGTGTCTATGATGGTTCATTTACGAATGTAGTATGACTCCAACAACAGGAAAGTTTATGAATTCAGTCACTGTGGTAAAGCTGACTCCTAGTTCTTTTTTAAATATGTGAATACGCACTTACATAAAAATGAACCTATAAGTGAGCCATGTAATAAAGTTCCTTACCACCAAAGGTATCTTGGAAAGTACAAAACACTCACTGTCAAGGGAGTAGCTATGAATGTAAACAAAGTGATAAAAGGTTAAGATGCAACTTCATTTTACAATTAGACGAAATTGCAAACTTAATTTACACCAACAAATAGATTCATCAGTGTAATGACTATGGTAAATCTTACAGATACCCAATTATCTTTACAGGAATGAAAGAAGACCTATTTTTGAGAAGCATGAATGTAAGCAGTATGGTAAAGCCTTTTCCCAACCCAGTGGTATCCTAATGCACAAAAGAACACATACTGGAGAAAAACCCTATGAATGTAATCAGTGTGGGAAAGCCTTTTCACAGCATGGAAATCTCGAAATGCATAAAAGAACACATACTGGAGAGAAGCCCTACAAATGTAATCAGTGTGGGAAAGCCTTTTCACTACTCGGAAATCTCGAAAAGCATAAAAGAACACATACTAGAGAGAAGCCCTATGAATGTTATCAGTGTGGGAAAACATTTTCACAATTGATTAGTCTCCAGATTCATAAAAGAACACATACTGGAGAGAAACCCTATAAATGTAATCAGTGTGGTAAAGCCTTTGCTTGTTGTAGTGGTCTCCAGAAACATGAAAGAATTCATACTGGAGAGAAACCCTACGAATGTAATCAGTGTGGTAAAGCCTTTACACAGTCCAATGCTCTCCAAGCGCACAAAAGGACACATACTGGGGAGAAAACCTACGAATGTAATCACTGTGGTAAAGCCTTTGTAAGCTCCACTATTCTCCAAGTGCATAAAAGGACACATACTGGAGAGAAACCTTATGAATGTACTCAATGTGGTAAAGCTTTTTCACACCTCTTTACACTCCAAGTGCATAAAAGAACACATACAGGAGAGAAACCCTATGAATGTAATCACTGTGGTAAAGCCTTTGCACAGTCCAGTAATTTCCAAGTGCACAAAAGGACACATACTGGAGACAAACCTTAGGAATATAATCAATGTGGGGAAAGCCTTTTCAAAACCAATAGTCTTCAAAGGCATAAAGGAACACATAATGGAGAGATATCCTATGAATGTAATCAAAACGGTAAAGCCATTGCGTGTAGTAGTGGTTTTCAGAGACATGAAAAAATTCACATTGCAAAGAAACCTTATGAATGTAATCATTCTGTTAAATGCTTTTCACAACCCAGTTGTCTCAATGTGCATAAAAGAACACATACTGGAGGGAAATCCATAAAAATGTAATCTGTGGGGGAAAGCCTTTTCACGATACGGAAAACTCCAAATTAATAAAAGAACACACACTGGAGAACGTAATCATGGTGGTAAAGCCTTCACACGTTGCAGTGATCTCCAAAGTCATGAAAGATTCCATACTGGAGTGAAACCCAATGAACATACTCAATGTTGTAAGGCCTTTGCACATTGCTGTGATCTCCAAATGGATGAAAGATTTCATACTGGAGTGAAACCCTATGAATATAACCAGCAAACCCTTGTCACATTTTTTCAAAGCCTTGAAAGAAATCATATTGGAGAGAAAACCTTGTGAATGTTTTTAGTATAATGAATCATTTGTACATTTCTATAGGCTTCACGTTTATGAATGAATGATACTGAAGAGAAGCCCTAGGAATGTGTTTTATATGGTAACTCAAGGCTTTGTTTTCATGTTTCATAGAGGTGTAAAGAAGTGGTTTAATCAGGAATCAACTGCAACTCACTGCATAGCTTCATGTGATATGAACATGTATATATGATTGGACGTTCTGTGATTCTGTATGTTCCTCCAAATCATCCATTTTTCATTTCATCTTGAAATATTGCATTCTATACGAAATATATAGTATAAATATTCTAGATAATGTAACAGCAAGGATTTTACTTAAAAAGAAACACTTCTGGTGTGTGCATGTGACAGGATTATGTGGTTTTAATCCATGTCATATATGTAAAGAGTGGGAGACAACTTTTTCACATATCATTTCGTCATCTCAATATGAGCATTGAGGTCTGGTTTCCAGCTTTGGACACCAAAATCCTTTCCTACAGCTCTGTTTCCCTGATGATCCAATAAGATTAGTTGAGATATTACATCGATAAAACATTGTCTTTTTTCACATTATAAACATATTGTTATGTAATAATTGATGAATTCATGGCAATTTCAATGATAAAATTTCTTTGAAAATGAAAATGTGCAGGCAGTTCTCGTAGGCCCTGAGCCACATGTTTAGCCCCATGAAAGTGTGATGAATAGCATTTAGGTGTGAAAGGTTGATCCTAACTACATCTTTAACTCAGCCCTGATGACCCAGAAGGATGAGAAGATTGAGAACATAAGAAGGTAACTTAGGCTTGGTGTTTAAAGAAGTTTCTGAGCCAATATCTTCACAAAAATATGGAAGTTTCCAAAAAATGGCCAGGAGAGCAACTGACAATACAAGTGTTTTAAAAGTGCCTAACCACTGGACCAAACCCACCAGACTGAGTTTATCTCACAGATAGTAAATAGGTATCAATGGGAACCCACCAAGACATATGTCAGGTATATCCTTTTTTGAGATTATGCCTAGTGCAAAGACAGAAAATGAACTTGAAGGCATGAAGACCAACTTTTCTGAAATGGATTGTATTCTGTTCCCCTGATGCATGCAAACATTCAGTTAGGAGCCATGATTGCTGAAGACTTCAGATGCTGTGGAGGTTGTTGTCAGGGGAGCCTGAGGTTCAAACAGATGTCATTAGAAGGCTGGAGAAATCAGGCATTTACAGAGACCTGAGGAACATGGAGAAGGAGATTTGGGTGATAAAGAAAGGGAGGAAGATTTGGATGTTAAAGAAAGGATAAAAGTCCTAGAGAGCAATTTATTCTTGGGCTGTACCTGAGGACAAGCTGCCTCCTCCTGTAGTCTCTGTATCTACTCATCTATGGTGGGTCAACTCTCCAGTTCTATCACTCTTTCCTTGTCTTCTCAGATACGTGTATATGTCAGTCAGAATGCCATGCAAGTCACCACTTGGTGGTCTCAAATTGATTTTAAATCTCTCCCCCCCCATCATCCCTGTAACCTCTCTGCCTGGCAGGAATATGGATATTCTGGATAAACATTCCTATATCTCCCTTAGCTGAACATCTAATAAATCAATGGACTCCTTGAAATTCTAATCTGGTCTGGACTGTCATTGATGAAAAGACCTATTCCCCTAGATGAGATATTTTCTGCTCAATAGCATTATGTCATTCTTTGAATACCTTGCAAGAGAGAAATATGCTGAGAATGAGGGAGCAACTTATAGGCAGGTTGTTTTTAATGTATGGCTTGGAGAGATTACTTAGTTGTGTATCTCTGCTCTCTAAACCTATTAAACCTGAAGGATGAATGTTTTACCTGTTGTATTCACACCTAAGACAAGCTGCTGAGTTGCCTCTTTGACAGAAGGTTTTCTGGCTTCCAGGTTCTCCCAGCATCCTTCAGTCCCTACCTTCTAAAGGGTATGATTGGCGTTCCCCACCTCTACCCTTAAATTTTCAGTCCAGTAGAATGGGCCTGCCCTCTCCCAGAGGCTCTTCCATATGTACCGAGATGTTTTATTTTCTTCTCTTTCTCTTTCTATTTGTACTCTCTCTCCCTGTCTTTCTCTCTCTTTGTACATGCTTCTCTTTGCCCACATTTAGGATTCCTCCACAGTAGATTCCATTGCCTTATTCCTTGGGAACTGGGGACCTCTGAGAACTGTTTGTATAAGCTTGCAATTAAATACTTAACCATGTCTTCAATTAGCAAATATTGCCTGTGGGAAGAAAGAAACAGTATAATGTTATATATTCGTCACTGGTCAAAATTAGTCACACTGAATAAATATGTGAATGTTTCTAGTTTTTATTAATAATTTGTGTTTTAACCATTGTTTTTCTTTTTCCCTAGCCCCCTATATGTGGACTAGGGAAGGTGCATGGGGGAGATGGGGAGGGTGAGTGGAAATGGTCAGAGTTGTAAGTGGAAACAGCCATGATACAAAGGGTATAAATTGTAAAAAATAAATAAATCGCTTAATTAAATATGTTTTTATTATCGAACATTGTATTCTCTCTTTTTTATTTGAAATAATAGTCTCACTATAAATTTCAGGTGGACCTTGAACTTAGTGTACATAATAGATCTGCTTACCTTGCCTCCCTAGTAGCTGCAGTAGAGTTGGGCATGGTCTACCTCGATAATTCAGTTCTTCCTGTGGGCTTATTGAAAGTAAATGGCTGAGTCTAAATGGTCATGGTAGGCAGGACACAGACTCTGTTCCTGAGTCCAGTAATGGAAAAAAAGCATTGTTCAGATGCAGTTGTTTGACTTAAAATCCTCTCCTTAAGTATAAAGATGATTATTTTTTTTCTTTAACATTGAGATTTTATGACACATCAAAGTAGATTGGAGTTCTGTTCTTCATTCAACAGATAGTGAAAACCAGCCTCACAGACATAAGGAGATTCTCAATATAGTTAAGTGTAAGTACTCATTACAGTCATCCCAACATTGTAGTAAATCACTGAGGTCAAAACCATCCAAGGCCGGCATGGTAACACAGGCCCGTAGTCATGGTGTTCAGAAAGATAATGCAGGAAGTTCAAGATGACAAAGTAATCCACGGAAATATCCCAGGTGAATGGTATAACGGGAGGTCCACAGAACAAAGAGAGACTGATTGGCTAAGACCAATGTCCATACTCCTCCCCACAGCTCCAGAACATCAAGGCCATTCCAGCACCATGTGTTATCTAAGGAATTTGTCACCCTGTGCTTTCTAATGTTTCCTGTCCAAGACAGTTTAGTTCACTTCAGGGTTAGACTCCTGTGGGTATTGAAGACTAGAACACCCACCAAGTTGGAGGATTAACCTCAGGCAGGGATGCACTCCTGAATTATATATCCTATACAAAGGATTCAGCACAGAAACCTTATCTACACAACCAATAGGAATAGACTTAGTAGGTTTTATATATATACAGGTCCATACATATTCACATATTACTTTTTAAGACATTGGAAGGAGGGAATTCAGAAAGGCATGGAGAAAGCAGAAGGAAAGGGGAAATGGTGTAATATATTTTAATTAACATCTGTAGAAAAAGTTAAATAAATGGTGGCTGGATTAGCATGGAAGTTAACAGCACTGGATGTTGTTACAGAAGACAAGTTCCATTTCAGATATCACTTACTAGCCAGCAAGTTCCATGTCAATGCGTTCTCATGGCATCTGGTGCCCACTTTGGCCATTGCAAGTAGGTTACACAGACACTTGAACATAAAACGTGCATATATCTGAAAGACATGGAAAGCTTAACTATGTGGCTTTCTCAGGGTTGGAGTGCTCAGTGATTTGAAGCAGTGACTGGTACACAGACACATGAACACAAAACATCTGTATATCTGAAAGACATTTGAAGTTTTAAAATTTGGCTTTCTCAGGGTTGGAATGTTCAGTGATTTGAAGCAGTGACTGGTCTTCCAGATGACCTGGGTTTTATCCCAACAACCACATGGCATCTTACAGCTGCCTAGAACTCCAGGGTCCATCACTTTTACAATATATCAATGCACATGAAATAATAATAAAAAAAACAACAAATTTTACTAACAGAATTCTCTATATTGATGTCACAGTTCTGAGAAAGATAGCAGTCTTGGGTAGCTGCAATGAACTCCTCTTCCTTTATTGAGCCAACCTGCCTAGAGGCAAAACAGCCTTATTATAAGGTTGAACTAACTCACCATAGATGTTCATCTAAGAATTGCAAATACAGTCCTGATTGGTGACATTTCCTTGATGTTTTCTGTATTTGTGATCTCTCCCCTTGGTATGTGAGAGACTTTTGGCATTGATGAATCTTGCAATTGTATCTTTTATATCACACATGTGGATCTAGAAGATAGATTTGCTGGGGAAATCTTCATCTGCTTCAGGACTAGACTTGCAGTCTTCATTTCCTGTTGGAATTATTCAAAGTGTGGGAGGTTTCCAAGATGGTGGTGAACAGTGTGCCCTGTATTAGAGGGGCAGAGGATCTGAGACTCTGAAACTGGTGAGGGGATAGAAAGGTGGATCCAGAGCATCAACCTTGAATTTTCCCTGATTAGAGGGGACATCCTGTGAGTTGAGACCTATTGGACCCAGCCCCACCATGGTCATCTCTAATGTTTGAGAGTCAAAATGCGGAGCTCCTGCACTTTCTGCCCATCCCAGCCAGTGAGGATCCCCAGGTCCAGGAACCACCACTCAAGCAGCCAGACATCAGATGGTCCATGCTCCCCTCAAGGGAGCTTCAGTATTCCCGGGACAGTTAGGCTCAATTGCACCCAGTCCCCCCATGGCTGTCTGCCAGGTCTGAGAGTCATGAACCATGGGGGCTCTATACTTTATGCTGATGCCAGCGACTGAAGACCCCCAGGTCTAGGGAACCTCTGTTCTTGCAGCCGGACATCTAATCTCTCTTAATCCCCTTCAAGCATCTTCAGGATTCTTGGGACATTTTGGGGTCAATAGATCTGGTACCCCCAGAGCTGTTTCCCAGGTCTGACAGTCAGGAAAAATGGACCCCCTGCACTTGACAGATATGCCAGTGAATGGAGATCACAAGGTCCAGGAACTTTCCTTTCCAGCACCCAGACATTGGATCCCTCCTGGTCCCCTGAAAGCAGTATTGAGGTTCCTGGGGATGAGTACCCAACATTGAAGCCACAGTTCACTGGTCACCCAGACTAGGCAAACAGTGGAAGCACCTGGAACATGGATACAGGATGGCCCAGCCGAAATGAGTCTGAGTGACAGAGACACAAAATCTGGCACAAAATCCCTTGTATATTTCCCCCTAAACCCCTCATTTGGCCTCCTGTATTCTCTGTCTGCCCTGCACCCTCACTCTCTTCAAGGATGCCACGACAGATCCTTGTACTCTTTCCTTCTCCAGAAACTAGTGCCTTGCCTCTTAAGTGTGAAAAATACCAACTGAATCCACAGACGTCAGCTCAACCTGCTCTTTGGCATCCCTTCTGGTCAAGGGCACCACCAAACACATCACTTACACTCTTCTGAGGAGATCACACACTGTTGCTGATCTTGATCCATCTAGCTCCCAACTTCCAGAAGAAATGAACATTCAGGACTTCCCAAAAGGTGATGCTGAATCCCATCCCCCATAGACCAACACTCCCCATTCATCTTAGTAGTATACACATACAGACTAGGGTCACTTCCATACCCTTAACACATACATCATCCTAGGGCTGGACACAGACAACGTCACATGGAGTGCTAGTGTGTTCTCTTTTCTTTTAATGTTCCTTTGAAATGTATACACCTTACCCTTGTTCATTCCAATGCTGATTTCTTTTCTCCCTCCCCCCATTCTCTCGCTTCAATTAGGATATTGCATTATGATACTTATCCTAAGCATCCTGTCTCAACTTTGTTTAAACAGGCCATAATAAATCAACTAGCCACAATGTTGAGCAATGGGATGAGCCAGAGGGTAGGAAAGATGGGAGGAGCTAGAGGACAGGAAATGAGTGGGAGGAGAGCTAAGGGAGGAGACAGCTGGGGGAGAGATCTTGGAACTACGTGGAAATGGACTAGACCTAAGTTATCACTAAAATCAAGTATAATGCAGGAAATCTAAATGTTAAGAAACTATGAGGGCATGAAGGTTTAGGATTGAGTAAATATTGCCCAGCATTTTGTTCTAGGTTAACTAAAGAAATCCCCGTGTCTGTGTGGCGATTTGGTTGCACAGCTGTTAAAGGGTAACAGCAAGCATTACTAAAAGATAATAGTAAATTTTAACAGCAACTTACAACAAATGACACCCAAGTAATCTAAGTATCCACACCTTTAAATCACACTTTATCATAACTTGGTGGGGGTAGTAAGATCCCAGTGATAAAACCCAAGCTTGGGGGGCGGAGCCAAGATGGCGATTAGCACACACCGTTTCTGTGTGGTGGGATACCTGAACTTCTGAGTTGGTGAATGGAAGGACCCCTAACCCAGGAAAACCACGGTGAGGCTTTCTAAACAACAGGGAACATCGCAGGAGGTGAAAACTTTGCTCTCAGGTCACCCGGGGACTTGTTTGGGGAAGGAGAGAAATGATCCTTTGATCTTGTGGCACTCCCTTCCCCCAGACCTCCTTCCTCCTCAGCACACCAGCACAGCGGACTCATCTTTCTCAGTGCAGACCTAACTGCCTGGCGTATATAGCCGCTGAGGCGGAGCCCCAAGCACTTTAGCGGCAGGCAAAAGCCAGCAGTAAGTGTCTCACAGTCCCAGATTCACACAGCAGCTGCACCATCCTCCCAGGGTGCGAATCTGGTAGATGCCATACTAGCTCCGCAGGATCGCGATCACTGATGGTACAGCCCACCCAATCCCACAGTGACAGAGAATATGCTATATACTCACCAAAACAAGGCAGAAACATCATACAACCTGGACACACCAGGCTATGGGCCTCCCAAGCTGGGAGAGCCCAGCAAAGAGACCTCAGGACTTCCCAGAAAGCATCGGGACTAGCGACCCAGTCTCCAGTTACAGCGGGACTTGGTGGCGGAGCAGCACTGAACTGGAGGGGCACAACAGCCCTCCAGTTTAAGATTAACCAGGGCCAAACCAGAGAACAGAGAGCCTGGTTACCCCATCCCTGCTGAAGTGACCACCCTGAAATCTCCAGCTGCAGCAAGACCTCAGAACCTGGCAGTGACAGCAGCACAGAACTGGCGGAGCACATCAAAGAAGCAGGGCCAAACCAGAGAGCAGAGAGCCCTGGATACCATGATCTCTGCCAAGAGACCTACCTGTAAGTGAGTGCACCCTTGAGAATCTGCAGTTCCCCAGATCCTGGGTCCTTATAAATCAGAAGCCAGGCTTCGAACCACCCTCCCACCCACATACCCACTTTGGGAAACAGAGGGGCACTAGCGACATTGAAGTTCCTGCCCTGTGGGCCTGATTGAGGAGTTAAGACAGTTAATGCCAGAAATTGCGCTGCAATCATCATTAGCGCCTGCGACATATACAGTTCAGAGCCCCTCCCACACACTCAAGGGTTCAACATTAGCCATCACTCTGTCCCTTGAGATACTCATCCACGCACACTTACACACACACACACACAAACGCGCGCGCGCATACATGCTTGCATTTGCCCCGTTTGCACCTGAGTACTTTCCTCCCACATGTACAGCTAGTCCTCAGCACACGCTGAGAGTTCTCAGCTTCCTGAAGAACTCTCCAGACACCAGAGAGAGACAGCACCAGTCTGATCTGCAGAATCCAAAAACAAACAGGGAAGGTTTCAGACAAGCCAATGGCCAGGGGTAGGCGAAAGAACACTTCCAACATAAATCAGGACATCATGACTTCACCAGCAAACCCCAAAATCGATGGATACACCAATTCAGCAGAAGCACAGGAAAATGACTTTAAAGCCATGCTTACCCAATTATTTGAGGCTCATAAGGAGGAAATGAACGAGTCTTTCAAAGAGATGGCCAGTCAATTGGAGGCAAAGAAAGAAGAAATAGACAATATCCTTAAAGAAACACAGGGAAACATAGACAAACAAATAGATATACAAGTAGAGGAAAAATTAGTGGCATATAAAAAGGAAGTGAAAAAAGAAATAGAGGCCATCGTAGAGAGACAGGAATCCAAATTCAAACACATGAAAGAAATGGTGCAAGGCATGCAAACAGAATTAGAATCAATAAAGAAAACACAAAATGAGAAAACCCTTGAGCTGGAGAACTTGGAGAAAAGATCAGGAACCACAAAAGTAAGCATCACCAACAGAATACAAGAGATGGAAGAGAGAATCTCTGGAGCTGAAGACACACTTGCAGAAATGGATACTTCTCTCAAAGAAAAAGTAAAATCAGAAAAGTTCCAATCACAAAATATCCAAGAAATCAAGGATGCTATGAAAAGACAAAATCTAAGAATAATAGAAATTCATGAAAAAGAAGACTCCAGACTCCAAGGTCCAGAAAATATTTTCAAGAAAATCATAGAAGAAAATTTTCCCAACTTAAAGAAAGAGATGTCCATAAGTATACAAGAGGGCTACAGAACTCCAAATAGACTAGACCAGAAAAGAAACACATCATGTCACATCATAGTCAAAACACTAAATCTACAGAACAAAGAAAAGATATTAAAAGCAGCAAGGGAAAAAGGCCAAGTAACATATGAAGGTAGTCCTATCAGAATCACACTGGACTTCTCATCAGAAACTATGAAAGCCAGAAGGGCCTGGGCAAGTATCATGGAGACTCTAAGAGATCACAAATGTCAACCCAGACTACTATACCCTGCAAAGCTTTCAATCAACATAGATGGAGAAAACAAAATATTCCATGACAAAACTAAATTTACACAATATCTACAGCAAACCATCCCTACAGAAGATACTAGAAGGAAAACTCCAATCCAATGAAAACAAATTCACCCAAGAAAACAGGGCATACAGATAATATCCCAACAAAAATGAAAAGAAAACAAGCAATGAAACAGGGTTAGATCACCGACTCCATTACAAAAGGAACTAACATGCATTGGTCACTATTATCTATCAAGATCAATGGACTCAACTCACCAATAAAAATGACACAGGCTAACAGAATGGTTAAGGAAACAGGATCCAACATTCTGTTGCATCCAAGAAACACACCTATGCAACAAAGATAAATACTACCTCAGAGTAAAGGGCTGGAAAACTGTTTTTCAAGCAAATGGTTCCAGAAAACAAGCTGGAGTAGCCATCCTAATATCTAAGAAAATAGACTTTCAACCCAAGTTAATCAAAAAAGATAAGGAGGGCCACTATATTCTCATCAAAGGAAAAATCCACCAAGAGGACATCACAATCTTGAATATCTATGCCCCAAATACAAGAGCACCGACAATCGTCAATGAAACATTATTAAAGCTTAAATCATACATTGATCCTAATACCTTAATAGTGGGAGACTTCAACACTCCACTCTCACCAAGGGACAGATCAACTAGACAGACACAAAATAGGGAAATAAAAGCACTTACAGAGTCCCTAAATCAAATGGACCTAATAGACGTCTACAGATCGTTTCACCCAAACTCAAAAGAGTACACCTTCTTTTCAGCACCGCATGGAACCTTTTCCAAAATAGACCATATAGTGGGTCACAAAGCAAGCCTCAACAGATACAAAAGGATTGAAATAATCCCTTGTATCCTATCTGACCACCATGGACTAAAGCTAGACATCAACAAAAACAGAAACAACAAAAAGCCGACACGCACATGGAAACTGAAAAACTTACTACTCAATGACAGCTGGGTTAAGGAAGAAATAAAGAAAGATATTAAAGACTTCCTAGAATTCAATGAAAAGGAAGGGACAACATACCCAAATTTATGGGATACATTGAAAGCAGTGCTCAGAGGAAAATTTATAGCACTAAGTGCCTGCAAGAAGAAATTCGTAACATCACATACGAACAACTTAATGGCCCAACTGAAAAACCTAGAAAAAAAAAGAAGCAGATACACCCAAGAGGAGCAGATGGCTGGAAATAATCAAACTAAGGGCTGAAATCAATTAATTAGAAACAAATAAAACTATCCAAAGAATCAATGAAACAAAAAGCTGGTTCTTTGAGAAAATCAACAAGATAGACAAACCCTTAGCCAAACTAACTAAAAAGCAGAGAGAAACTATCCAGATCAGCAAAATCAGAAATGCAAATGGGGTCATAACCACAGACACTGAGGAAATCCAAACAATTATTAGGTCATACTACAAAAGCCTATATGCCACAAAATTTGAAAATCTAAATGAAATGGATAATTTTCTTGAAAGATTCCATCTACCAAAACTAAGTCAAGATCAGGTAGAAAGACTGAATAGCCCTATATCTCCCAAGGAAATCGAAGCAGTCATTAACAGTCTCCCCCCCAAAAAAAGCCCTGGACCAGATGGCTTCGGCGCAGAATTCTACAAGACCTTCAAAGAAGTGCTAACTCCAATTCTCCTCAAGCTATTCCACAAAATAGAAACAGAAGGAACACTACCAAACTCATTCCATGAAGCCACAGTCACCTTGATACCTAAACCACACAAAGACCCAACAAAAAAGAGAACTTCAGGCCTATCTCTCTTATGAACATTGACACAAAAATACTCAATAAAATTCTTACAAACCGAATCCAAGAACATATCAAAGATATCATCCACCATGACCAAGTAGGCTTCATCCCAGGCATGTAAGGGTGGTTCAACATACGGAAATCCATCAATGTAATCCACTACATAAAAAAATTGAAGGAAAAAAACCACATGATCATCTCCTTAGATGCCGAAAAAGCATTTGACAAAGTCCAACACCCATTCATGTTTAAAGTCTTGGAGAGATCAGGGATACAAGGCACATACCTAAAGATAGTAAAGGCAATATACAGCAAGCCTATAGCTAACATCAAACTCAATGGAGGGAAACTTAAATCAATCCCACTGAAATCATGGACAAGACAAGGCTGTCCATTGTCCCCATATCTCTTCAACATAATACTTGAAGTCCTAGCCAGAGCAATAAGACAACTAAAGGAGATCAAGGGGATAGAAATCGGAAAGGAAGAGGTCAAAGTGTCACTATTTGCAGATGATATGATAGTATACATGAGCGACCCCAAAAATTCAACCAGAGAACTCCTTCAGCTGATAAACACCTTCAGCAAAGTGGCAGGATACAAAATCAACTCAAAAAAATCAGAAGCCCTCCTGTATACCAAAGACAAAAAGGCTGAGAAAGAAATTAGGGAAACAACACCCTTCACAATAGCCACTAATAACATAAAGTACCTTGGAGTCACTCTAACCAAGTAAGTGAAAGACCTGTTTGAGAAAAACTTCAA
>NW_026843615.1:25000-70814 GCF_030254825.1 Meriones unguiculatus | reverse complement strand
ACAGAACACAGGGGACGCATAGGATATATATGCAGAACATAGGGGAACGTATAGGATACATACATACAGAACACAGGAGACATGTGTGTATATATACACACACAGAACATATGGGACATATAGAATGTGCATACAGACAACGGGGACGTATAGGATATATACACATAACATAGGGGACATATAGGATATATATACAGACAACATAGGCAACATAGAGGACACATATAAAGAAGAGAGGGGACATAAGGTATATACAGAACATAGGGGAACATATAGGATATATATATACACACAGAACATATGGGACATACAGAATGTACATACAGACCACGGGAAACGTATAAGATATATACACAGAAACACGCGGGACGTATAGGGTGTATATACAGGACATACAGGACATATAGAATGTATATACAGAACACAGGGGCCATAGACAATATATACACAGACCATACGGGACATAGAGGATGTCTAGAGAGAGAACACAGGGGACATATAGGATAGAGAGAGAGAATATACGGGACATATAGAGTTTACATATACAAAACATAGAAAACGATAGCACATATATACAGAACATAGGGATCATAAAGGACATATATATATACAGAAGACAGAAGATAGGGGACATATGGGATATATCTATATGCAGAGCACAGGGAACATATACGATATATATACAGAACATAGGGGACCTATAGGATACATGTAAAAATATAGGAGATGTATAGGATATCAATACAGAGCATAGGGGACATATAGGCCATATACAGAACATAGGGGACCTATAGGATACATGTAAAAATATAGGAGACGTATAGGATATCAATACAGAGCATAGGGGACATATAGGCCATATACAGAGCATAGGGAACCTATAGGATACATATAAAAATATAGGAGACGTATAGGATATCAATACAGAGCATAGGGGACATATGGGATATATATACAGAACATAGGGGACCTATAGGATACATGTAAAAATATAGGAGACGTATAGGATATCAATACAGAGCATAGGGGACATATAGGCCATATAGAGATCATAGGGGACATATAGAATATACATAGAGAACATAGGGGACATATAGAGTATATACACAGATCATAGGGGACATATAAATGCACATATAGGACACAGGGAACACGTAGAAGACATATACAGGACATGGAGGACATCTAGAATATATATATATATGTACATATCCAGAATATAAGGACCATACAGAGAACATATACAATATATACGGACTATGTAGAATGTGTAAAATATATCTAGACTATAGGGAACATATAGAGAATATATATACAGAAGAGAGAGGATACAGAGAACAGAGAAAATATATACAGTAAATAGAGAGAAGATGTAGACAATATAGACACTATATACAACATATGGAGACTATAGGAACATATAGGATATACACAGAATATACAGAACATATGTGATATGCACACAGAGGGGAGAGGTCACATGCACATATAGAATAGAGACAGAACATGCACAGTATTTGGTAAATGCATAGATTATATATGTAAGGTGTTGGAAACATATAGAATATGCATATAGAGTATGTATAGAGATCCAGAAAATAGAGAACATATCTACGGACGATGGAGAACATAGAGGGTCTGTATGTAGGGAGTATGTATAGAAGAGAGGGGGGATATTTAGAGAATGCATAGAGAGAACATATGTGAAGAGAGAATAAATGTATACCGAATGTATAGAATATGTGTATGTGGAATGGAACATATAAAATACATATGCAGAAATTAGGGGACATATAGAATGTACATACGGAAGACAGGGGACACACAGAATGTATATACAAAAACATAGGGACATGTAGGACATATATACAGAAATTAGGGGACACAGAGAATGTACATACAGAACACAGGGGACATATAGGAATATATATATATCATAGGGAACGTATAGGAGATACATACTGAACACAGGTGACATATAGAATATATGCATACAGCGTAGGGGGAAATATAGAATGTTCATATATACCACACGGGATGTATAGGATATATAGAGAGAACTGGGAGACGTAGAGAATAACTATACAGAAGATAGGGGACATATAGGATATATATACAGAACACAGGGGCCGTAGAGAATAAATATACAGAAGATAGGGGACATATAGGACATATACAGAACATATAGGATATGCATATATATAGATATAGAGAATATAGGGGACCTATAGGATGCATATACAGAACATAGGAGACAAATAAGATCTATACAGAAGATAGGGGACATATAGGACATCTATACAGAAAGGGGGACATACAGGATATCTATACAGAGCATAGGGAACCTATACGATATATATATACAGAGCATAGGGGACACAGAGAACATATATACAGAACATAGGGGACATAGTGTGTGTGTGTGTATATATATATACAGACATCTAGAATATCTATACAGAACACAGGGAATAGAGGGGACATATAGAATATATACATAACACAGGGTGCCTATAGATATACATAGAGAACATAGGAAACATATAGAATGTACATAGGGAACACAGGGGACATCTAGAACACATATTCAAAACACAGGGGACATCTAGAACACATATATACACACATATATACATATATATATAATATATACACATATATACACATATATATACATATATGACCATATAGAGGACATAGAGGATATAGATGATATAGAGACGATAGGCAACAGATATGCACAACATATAGAAAACATATAGAATCTAGAGAACATAAATAATGCGCATATAGAGAACAGAGGTAATATTCATAGAGAGAACATACAGAGAACGTATACAATATAGAGTAAGGACATAGAGTATATATATATAGTATCTATAGAAAGAACATATACAGAATATAGAGGATACAGACAGAATATGGGGAACAAACACAATATATAGAAAATATAGGGACATAGATTATGTATAGAATAGAGAGGGGATATACAGAGAATGTATAGAGAGAACATGCAGAGAGAGAAGGAATATGGAATATATATAGAGTATATGTAGAATAGGACAAATACAATACATAGAATTTATAAAATATATACTGAGAATATACAGTCTATATATGCTCTATATAGTCTCGCTATATAATAGGATACATCGTGCCTATAGACTATACAGTGTACTACAGAACATAAAGAATATATATGAAAGAGATACAGACTACATAGAAGAGAGAAAGAGAATATAAAGATTACACACAGAGAATATAGAAGATATATAGAACATAGATTATAGAGAATATGTAGACTATATAGAATATATATGGTATATACATAGAGAGAGAATATATAGACGGTATATAAAATACACAGTTTATGTACAATAGAATATATAGAATATGTACATATAGAAAATCTAGAGAACAAATGGAATATATAGAAAAATATAGAACATATATAGAGAGTATAGACTATATAGAATACATAGACGGTATAGAATATATAAAATACATGGACTAAAGATTATACAGAATATATATCGACTACATGGAATATGGACTCAATAGAATATATATAAACTACATATATAGAATACATAGACTACATAGACCATATAGACTGTATGGAATGCATAGAATATATACAGTCTCTATAGAATATAGACTCTATAGAATATATGTAGACTACATATATAGAATACGTAGACTATATATAGACCATATAGACTGTATAGAATGAATAGAATATATACAGACTGTATAGAATATGCACTATAGAATATATAGAGACTACGTGGAATATAGACTCTATAGAATATATATAAACTACATATATAGAATACATAGACTATATATAGAACATATAGACTGTATAGAATGAATAGAATATATACAGACTCTATAGAATATAGACTCTATAGAATAGATAGAGACTACATGGAATATAGACTCTATAGAATATATATAAACTACATATATAGAATACGTAGACTATATATAGAACATAAAGACTGGATAGAATGAATAGAATATATACAGACTATAGAATATAGACTCTATAGAATATATAGAGACTACATGGAATATAGACTCTATAGAATATATATAAACTACATATATAGAATATGTAGACTATATATAGACTATATAGACTGTATAGAATGAATAGAATATATACAGACTCTATAGAATATGCACTATAGAATAGATAGGGACTACATAAAATATAGACGCTATAAAATATAAAAACTCATATAGAATACGTAGACTATATATAGAACATATAGACTGTATAGAATGAATAGAATATATACAGACTCTATAGAATATAGACTCAATAGAATATAGACTACATGGAATATAGACTCTATAGAATATATATAAACTACATATATAGAATTCCTAGACTATATATAGAACATATAGACTGTATAGAATGAATAGAATATATACAGACTCTATAGAATATAGACTCTATAGAATAGATAGAGACTACATGGAATATAGTATAGAATATATATAAATATATATAAACTACATATATAGAATACGAAGACTATATATAGACCATATAGACTGTATAGAATGAATAGAATATATACAGACTGTATAGAATATGCACTATAGAATATATAGAGACTACATGGAATATAGACTATAGAATATATAAACTACATATATAGAATACGTAGACTATATATAGACCATATAGACTGTATAGAATGAATAGAATATATACAGACTGTATAGAATATGCACTATAGAATATATAGAGACTACATGGAATATAGACTCTATAGAATATAAACTACATATATAGAATACATAGACTATATATAGAACATATAGACTGTATAGAATGAATAGAATATATACAGACTCTATAGAATATAGACTCTATAGAATAGATAGAGACTACATGGAATATAGACTCTATAGAATATATATAAACTACATATATAGAATACGTAGACTATATATAGAACATATAGACTG
Source organism: Meriones unguiculatus (assembly GCF_030254825.1). Classification (NCBI taxonomy): domain Eukaryota; kingdom Metazoa; phylum Chordata; class Mammalia; order Rodentia; family Muridae; genus Meriones; species Meriones unguiculatus. The sequence goes on along the minus strand of NW_026843615.1, from coordinate 65,825 downwards.
TATAGAATGAATAGAATATATACAGACTCTATAGAATATAGACTCTATAGAATAGATAGAGACTACATGGAATATAGACTCTATAGAATATATATAAACTACATATATAGAATTCCTAGACTATATATAGAACATATAGACTGTATAGAATGAATAGAATATATACAGACTATAGAATATAGACTCTATAAAATAGAGAGAGACTACATGGAATATAGACTCTATAGAATATATATAAACTACATATATAGAATATGTAAACTATATATAGAACATATAGACTGTATAGAATGAATAAAATATATACAGACTCTATAGAATATAGACTCAATAGAATATAGACTACATAAAATATAGACTCTATAGAATATATATAAACTACATATATAGAATATGTAAACTATATATAGACCATATAGACTGTATAGAATGAATAAAATATATACAGAGTCTATAGAATATAGACTCAATAGAATATAGACTACATGGAATATAGACTCTATAGAATATATATAAACTACATATATAGAATACGTAGACTATATATAGAACATTTAGACTGGATAGAATGAATAGAATATATACAGACTCTATAGAATATAGACTCTATAGAATATATAGAGACTACATGGAATATAGACTCTATAGAATATATATAAACTACATATATAGAATACGTAGACTATATATACACTATATAGACTGTATAGAATGAATAGAATATATACAGACTGTATAGAATATGCACTATAGAATAGATAGGGACTACATGGAATATAGACGCTATAAAATATATAAACTACATATATAGAATACGTAGACTGTATATAGACCATATAGACTGTATAGAATGAATAGAATATATACAGACTGTATAGAATATGCACTATAGAATAGATAGAGACTACATGGAATATAGACTCTAGAGAATATATAAACTACATATATAGAATACGTAGACTATATATAGACCATATAGACTGTATAGAATGAATAGAATATATACAGACTTTATAGAATATAGACTCTATAGAATATATAGGGACTACATGGAATATAGACGCTATAAAATATATAAACTACATATATAGAATATGTAGACTACATATAGAACATATAGACGGTATAGAATGAATACAATATATACAGACTGTATAGAATATGCACTATAGAATATATAGAGACTACATGGAATATAGACTCTATAGAATATATAAACTACACATATAGAATACGTAGACTATATATAGACCATATAGACTGTATAGAATGAATAGAATATATACAGACTCTATAGAATATAGACTCAATAGAATAGATAGAGACTACATGGAATATAGACTCTATAGAATATATATAAACTACATATATAGAATACGTCGACTATCTATAGAACATATAGACTGTATAGAATGAATAGAATATATACAGACTCTATAGAATATAGACTCTATAGAATATATGGAGACTACATGGAATATAGACTCTATAGAATATATATAAACGACATATATAGAATACGTAGACTATATATAGAACATATAGACTGTATAGAATGAATAGAATATATACAGACTCTATAGAATATAGACTCTATAGAATATATGGAGACTACATGGAATATAGACTCTATAGAATATATATAAACTAAATATATAGAATACGTAGACTATATATAGACCATATAGACTGTGTAGAATGAATAGAATATATACAGACTCTATAGAATATAGACTCTATAGAATATATAGAGACTACATGGAATATAGACTCTGTAGAATATATATAAACTACATATATATAATACATAGACTATATATAGACCATAAAGACTGTATAAAATACATAGAATATATACAGACTGTATAGAATATAGACTCTATAGAATATATACAGACTATATGGAATATAGACTCTATAGAATATAAAAATTACATATATAGAATTCGTAGACTATATATAAACCATATAGACTGTATAGAATGAATATAATATATACAGACTCTATAGAATATAGACTGTATAGAATAATAGAGACTACTTGGAATATAGACTCTGTAGAATTTATATAAACTACATATATAGAATAGGTAGACTATATATAGACAACATAGACTGTATAGAATGAATAGAATATATACAGACTCTATAGAATATAGTCTCTATAGAATATATATAGACTACATGGAATAAAGACTCTAGAGAATATATAAACTACATATATAGAATACATAGACTATATATAGACCATATAGACTGTATAGAATACATAGAATATATACAGACTCTATAGAATATAGACTCTATAGAATGTATAGAGACTACATGGAATATAGACTGTGTAGAATATATATAAACTACCTATATAGAATACGTAGACTATATATAGACCATATAGACCGTATGGAATACATAGAATATATACAGACTCTATAGAATATAGACTCAATAGAATATATAGAGACTACATGGAATATAGACTCTAAATATACATAAACTACATATATAGAATACGTAGAATATATATACACCATATAGACCGAATAGACTGTACAGAATGAATAGAATATATACAGACTCTATATAATATAGACTATAGAATATATAGAGACTACATGGAATATAGACTCTGTAGAATATATATAAACTACATATATAGAATACGCAGACTATATATAGACCATATAGACTGTGTAGAATGAATAGAATATATACAGACTCAATAGAATATAGACTATATATAGACCATATAGACTGTATAGAATACATAGAATATATACAGACTGTATAGAATATAGACTCTATAGAATATATAGAGACTACATGGAATATAGAATCTAGAGAATATATAAACTACATATATAGAATACGTAGACTATATATAGACCACATAGACTGTATAGAATGAATAGAATATATACAGACTCTATAGAACATAGACTCTATAGAATATATAGAGACTACATGGAATATAGACTCTGTAGAATATATATAAACTACATATATAGAATAGGTAGACTATATATAGACCATATAGACTGTGTAGAATGAATAGAACATATACAGACTCTATAGAATATAGACTCTATAGAATGTATAGAGACTACATGGAATATAGACTGTGTAGAATATATATAAACTACATATATAGAATACTTAGACTATATATAGACCATATAGACTGTGTAGAATGAATAGAATATAAACAGACTATATAGAATATAGACTCTATAAAATATATAGAGACTACATGGAATATAGACTCTGTAGAATATATATAAACTACATATATAGAATAATAGACTATATATAGACCATATAGACTGTATAAAATACATAGAATATATACAGACTGTAGAGAATTGGGACTCTATAGAATATATAGAGACTACATGGCATACAGACTCTATAGAACATATAAACTACATATATAGAATGGGTATACTATATATAGACCATATAGACCATATAGACTGTATAGAAAGAACAGAATATATACAGACTCTATAGAATACTCTATAGAATATAGACTCTATAGAATATAGAGAGACTGCATGGAATATAGACTGTATAGAATATATATAAACTACATATATAGAATAGGTAGACTATATATAGACCACATAGACTGTATAGAATGAATAGAATATATACAGACTCTATAGAATATAGACTCTATAGAATATATATAGACTACATGGAATATAGACTCTAGAGAATATATAAACTACATATATAGAATACATACACTATATAGAGACTATATAGACAATATAGACTGTATAGAATGAATAGAATATATACAGACTCTATGGAATATAGACTCTATAGAATATATATAGACTACATGGAATATAGAGTCTATAGAATATATATAAACTACATATATAGAATAATAGACTATATATAGACCATATAGACTGTATAGAATACATAGAATATATACAGACTCTATAGAATATAGACTCAATAGAATATATAGAGACTACATGGAATATAGACTTTAAAGAATATATAAACTACCTATATAGAATATGTAGACTATATATAGACCATATAGACCATATACACTGTATAGAATGAACACAATATATACAGACTCTATAGAATATAGACTCTATAGAATATATACAGACTATATGGAATATAGACTCTATAGAATATAAAAATTACATATATAGAATTCGTAGACTATATATAAACCATATAGACTGTATAGAATGAATATAATATATACAGACTCTATAGAATATAGACTGTATAGAATATATAGAGACTACTTGGAATATAGACTCTGTAGAATTTATATAAACTACATATATAGAATAGGTAGACTATATATAGACAACATAGACTGTATAGAATGAATAGAATATATACAGACTCTATAGAATATAGTCTCTATAGAATATATATAGACTACATGGAATAAAGACTCTAGGGAATATATAAACTACATATATAGAATACATAGACTATATATAGACCATATAGACTGTATAGAATACATAGAATATATACAGACTCTATAGAATATAGACTCTATAGAATGTATAGAGACTACATGGAATATAGACTGTGTAGAATATATATAAACTACCTATATAGAATACGTAGACTATATATAGACCATATAGACCGTATGGAATACATAGAATATATACAGACTCTATAGAATATAGACTCAATAGAATATATAGAGACTACATGGAATATAGACTCTAAATATACATAAACTACATATATAGAATACGTAGAATATATATACACCATATAGACCGAATAGACTGTACAGAATGAATAGAATATATACAGACTCTATAGAATATAGACTCTATAGAATATATAGAGACTACATGGAATATAGACTCTATAGAATATATATAAACTACATATATAGAATACATACACTATATATAGACCATATAGACTGTATAGAATGAATAGAATATATACAGACTCTATAGAATATAAACTCTATAGAATATATAGAGACTGCATGGAATATAGACTTTATAGAATATACATAAAGTACATATATAGAATACGTAGACTACATAGACAATATAGACTGTACAGAATGAATAGAATATATACAGACTCTATATAATATAGACTATAGAATATATAGAGACTACATGGAATATAGACTCTGTAGAATATATATAAACTACATATATAGAATACGCAGACTATATATAGACCATATAGACTGTGTAGAATGAATAGAATATATACAGACTCAATAGAATATAGACTATATATAGACCATATAGACTGTATAGAATACATAGAATATATACAGACTGTATAGAATATAGACTCTATAGAATATATAGAGACTACATGGAATATAGAATCTAGAGAATATATAAACTACATATACAGAATACGTAGACTATATATAGACCACATAGACTGTATAGAATGAATAGAATATATACAGACTCTATAGAACATAGACTCTATAGAATATATAGAGACTACATGGAATATAGACTCTGTAGAATATATATAAACTACATATATAGAATAGGTAGACTATATATAGACCATATAGACTGTGTAGAATGAATAGAACATATACAGACTCTATAGAATATAGACTCTATAGAATGTATAGAGACTACATGGAATATAGACTGTGTAGAATATATATAAACTACATATATAGAATACTTAGACTATATATAGACCATATAGACTGTGTAGAATGAATAGAATATAAACAGACTATATAGAATATAGACTCTATAAAATATATAGAGACTACATGGAATATAGACTCTGTAGAATATATATAAACTACATATATAGAATAATAGACTATATATAGACCATATAGACTGTATAAAATACATAGAATATATACAGACTGTAGAGAATTGGGACTCTATAGAATATATAGAGACTACATGGCATACAGACTCTATAGAACATATAAACTACATATATAGAATGGGTATACTATATATAGACCATATAGACCATATAGACTGTATAGAAAGAACAGAATATATACAGACTCTATAGAATACTCTATAGAATATAGACTCTATAGAATATAGAGAGACTGCATGGAATATAGACTGTATAGAATATATATAAACTACATATATAGAATAGGTAGACTATATATAGACCACATAGACTGTATAGAATGAATAGAATATATACAGACTCTATAGAATATAGACTCTATAGAATATATATAGACTACATGGAATATAGACTCTAGAGAATATATAAACTACATATATAGAATACATACACTATATAGAGACTATATAGACAATATAGACTGTATAGAATGAATAGAATATATACAGACTCTATGGAATATAGACTCTATAGAATATATATAGACTACATGGAATATAGAGTCTATAGAATATATATAAACTACATATATAGAATAATAGACTATATATAGACCATATAGACTGTATAGAATACATAGAATATATACAGACTCTATAGAATATAGACTCAATAGAATATATAGAGACTACATGGAATATAGACTTTAAAGAATATATAAACTACCTATATAGAATATGTAGACTATATATAGACCATATAGACCATATACACTGTATAGAATGAACACAATAAATACAGACTCTATAGAATATAGACTCAATAGAATATATAGAGACTACATGGAATATAGACTTTAAAGAATATATAAACTACCTATATAGAATACGTAGACTATATATAGACCATATAGACTGTATAGAATGAATAGAATATATACAGACTCTATAGAATATAGACTCAATAGAATATATAGAGACTACATGGAATAAAGACTCTATAGAATATATAAACTACATATATAGAACACGTAGACTATATATAGACCATATAGACTGTGTAGAATGAATAGAACATATACAGACTCTATAGAATATAGACTCTATAGAATGTATAGAGACTACATGGAATATAGACTGTGTAGAACATATATAAACTACATATACAGAATACATAGACTATATAGACCATATAGACTGTATGGAATACATAGAATATATACAGACTCTATAGAATATAGACTCAATAGAATATATAGAGACTACATAGAATATAAACTATAGAATATATAAACTACATATATAGAATACATACACTTTATATAGACCATATAGCCTGTATAGAATAAATAGAATATACACAGACTCTATAGAATATAGACTCTATAGAATATATATAGACTACATGGAATATAGACTCTAGAGAATATATAAACTACATATATAGAATACATACACTATATAGAGACTATATAGACAATATAGTCTGTATAGAATGAATAGAATATATACACACTCTATGGAATATACACTCTATAGAATATATATAGACTACATGGAATATAGAGTCTATAGAATATATATAAACTGCATACATAGAATACATAGACTATATATAGACCATATAGACTGTATAGAATACATAGAATATATACAGACTCTATAGAATATAGACTCTATAGAATATATAGAGACTACATGGAATATAGAATCTAGAGAATATACAAACTACATATATAGAATACGTAGACTATATATAGACCACATAGACTGTATAGAATGAATAGAATATATACAGACTCTATAGAACATAGACTCTATAGAATATATAGAGACTACATGGAATATAGACTCTGTAGAATATATATAAACTACATATATAGAATAGGTAGACTATATATAGACCATATAGACTGTGTAGAATGAATAGAACATATACAGACTCTATAGAATATAGACTCTATAGAATGTATAGAGACTACATGGAATATAGACTGTGTAGAATATATATAAACTACATATATAGAATACGTAGATTATTTATAGACCATATAGACTGTGTAGAATGAATAGAATATATACAGACTATATAGAATATAGACTCTATAGAATATATAGAGACTACATGGAATATAGACTCTGTAGAATATATATAAACTACATATATAGAATAATAGACTATATATAGACCATATAGACTGTATAAAATACATAGAATATATACAGACTGTAGAGAATTGGGACTCTATAGAATATATAGAGACTACATGGCATACAGATTCTATAGAACATATAAACTACATATGTAGAATGGGTATACTATATGTAGACCATATAGACCATATAGACTGTATAGAAAGAATAGAATATATACAGACTCTATAGAATACTCTATAGAATATAGACTCTATAGAATATAGAGAGACTGCATGGAATATAGACTGTATAGAATATATATAAACTACATATATAGAATAGGGAGACTATATATAGACCACATAGACTGTATAGAATGAATAGAATATATACAGACTCTATAGAATATAGACTCTATAGAATATATATAGACTACATGGAATATAGACTCTAGAGAATATATAAACTACATATATAGAATACATACACTATATAGAGACTATATAGACAATATAGACAGTATAGAATAAATAGAATATATGCACACTCTATGGAATATAGACTCTATAGAATATATATAGACTACATGGAATATAGAGTCTATAGAATATATATAAACTGCATATATAGAATACATAGACTATATATAGACCATATAGACTGTATAGAATACATAGAATATATACAGACTCTATAGAATATAGACTCAATAGAATATATAGAGACTACATGGAATATAGACTCTAGAGAATATATAAACTACATATATGGAATACATGGACTATATAGACCATATAGACTGTATGGAATACATAGAATATATACAGACTCTATAGAATATAGACTGAATAGAATATATAGAGACTACATGGAATATAGACTCTAAAGAATATATAAACTACCTATATAGAATACGTAGACTATATATAGACCATATAGACTGTATGGAATGAATAGAATATATACAGACTCTATAGAATATAGACTCAATAGAATATATAGAGACTACATGGAATATAGACTCTATAGAATATAAAAACTACATATATAGAATACATACACTATATATAGACCATATAGACTGTATAGAATGAATAGAATATATACAGACTCTATAGAATATAGACTAAATAGAATATATAGAGACTACATGGAATATAGACTCTATAGAATATATATACACTAAATATATAGAATACGTAGACTATATATAGACCATATACACTGTGTAGAATGAATAGAATATATACAGACTATATAGAATATAGACTCTATAGAATATATAGAGACTACATGGAATATAGACTCTGTAGAATATATATAAACTACATATATAGAATACGTAGACTATATATAGACCATTTAGACTGTATAAAATACATAGAATATATACAGACTGCATAGAATATAGACTATAGAATATATACAGACTATATGGAATATAGACTCTATAGAATATAAAAACTACATATATAGAATACGTAGACTACATATAGACCATATAGACCATATAGCCTGTATAGAATGAATAGAATATATACAGACTCTATAGAATATAGACTCTATAGAATATATATAGACTACATGGAATATAGACTCTAGAGAATATATAAACTACATATATAGAATACACACACTATATAGAGACTATATAGACAATATAGATTGTATAGAATGAATAGAATATATATACACTCTATGGAATATAGACTCTATTGAATATATATAGACTACATGGAATATAGAGTCTATAGAATATATATAAACTGCATATATATAATACATAGACTATATATAGACCATATAGACTGTATAGAATACATAGAATATATACAGACTCTATAGAATATAGACTCTATAGAATGTATAGAGACTACATGGAATATAGACTGTGTACAATATATATAAACTACATATATAGAATACGTAGACTATATATAGACCATATAGACTGTATAAAATACATAGAATATATACAGATTGTATAGAATATAGACTCTATAGAATATATAGAGACTACATGGAATACAGACTCTATAGAATATATAAACTACATACATAGAATAGGTAGACTATATATAGACCACATAGATTTTATAGAATGAATTGAATATATGCAGACTCTATAGAATATAGACTCTATAGAATATATATAGACTACATGGAATATAGACTCTAGAGAATATATAAACTCCATATATAGAATACATACACTATATAGAGACTATATAGACAATATAGACTGTATAGAATGAATAGAATATATATACACTCTGGAATATAGACTCTATAGAATATATATAGACTACATGGAATATATAGTCTATAGAATATATACAAACTACATATATAGAATACATAGACTATATATAGACCATATAGACTGTATAGAATACATAGAATATATACAGACTCTATAGAATATAGACTCAATAGAATATATAGATACTACATGGAATAGACTCTAGAGAATATATAAACTACATATATAGAATACATAGACTATATAGACCATATAGACTGTATGGAATACATAGAATATATACAGACTCTATAGAATATAGACTCAATAGAATATATAGAGACTACATGGAATATAGGCTCTATAGAATATATAAACTACATATATAGAATACGTAGACTATATATAGACCACATAGACTGTATAGAATGTATAGAATATATACATACAGTATAGAATATAGACTCTATAGAATATATAGAGACTACATGGAATACAGATTCTATAAAATATATAAACTACATATATAGAATAGGTGGACTATATATAGACCACATAGACTGTATAGAATGAATAGAATATATACAGACTCTATAGAATATAGTCTCTATAGAATATATATAGACTACATGAAATAAAGACTCTAGAGAATATATAAACTACATATATAGAATACATAGACTATATATAGACCATATAGACTGTATAGAATACATAGAATATATACAGACTCTATAGAATATAGACTCAATAGAATATATTGAGACTACATGGAATATAGACTCTATAGAATATAAAAACTACATAATATAGAATACATACACTATATAGAGACTATATAGACAATATAGAATGTATAGAATGAATAGAATATATACAGACTCTATGGAATATAGACTCTATAGAATATATAGAGACTACATGGAATATAGACTCTAGAGAATATATAAACTACATATATAGAATATGTCGACTATATATAGACCATATAGACTGTATAGAAAGGATAGAATATATATATAGACTCTATAGAATATATAGAGACTACATGGAATACAGACTCTATCGAATATATAAACTACACATATAGAATAGGAAGACTATATATAGACCACATAGACTGTATAGAATGAATAGAATATATACAGACTCTATAGAATGTAGACTCTATAGAATATATATAGACTACATGGAATATAGACTCTAGAGAATATATAAACTACATATATACAATACATACACTATATAGAGACTATATAGACAATATAGAATGTATAGAATGAATAGAATATATACAGACTCTATGGAATATAGACTCAATAGAATATATAGAGACTACATGGAATATAGACTCTGTAGAATATATATAAACTGCATATATAGAATACGTAGACTATATATAGACCACATAGTTTGTATAGAATGAATAGAATATATACAGTCTCTATAGAACATAGACTCTATAGAATATATAGAGACTACTTGGAATATAGACTCTGCAAAATATACATAAACTACATATATGGAATACGTAGACAATATATAGACCACATAGACTGTATAGAATGAATAGAATATATACAGACTCTATAGAATATAGACTAAATAGAATATATAGAGACTACATGGAATATAGACTCTAAAGAATATATAAACTACATATATAGAATACGTAGACAATATATAGACCACATAGACTGTATAAAATACATAGACTATATACAGAGTGTATAGAATTGGGACTCTATAGAATATATAGAGACTACATGGAATATAGACTCTATAGAATATATAAACTACATATATAGAATACGTAGACTATATATAGACCACATAGACTGTATAGAACGAATAGAATATATACATACAGTATAGAATATAGACTCTATAGAATATATAGAGACTACATGGAATACAGATGCTATGAAATATATAAACTACATATATAGAATAGGTGGACTATATATAGACCATATAGACTGTATAGAATACATAGAATATATATAGACTCTATAGAATATAGACTCAATAGAATATATTGAGACTACATGGAATATAGACTCTATAGAATATAAAAACTACATAATATAGAATACATACACTATATAGAGACCATATAGACTGTATAGAATGAATAGAATATATACAGACTCTATGGAATATAGACTCAATAGAATATATTGAGACTACATGAAATATAGACTCTATAGAATATATAAACTACCTATATAGAATACGTAGACTATATATAGGCCATATAGACCATATAGACTGTATGGAATGAATAGAATATATGCAGACTCTATAGAATATAGACTCAATAGAATATATTGAGACTACATGAAATATAGACTCTATAGAATATATATAAACTAAATATATAGAATACGTAGACTATATATACACCATATAGACCATATAGACTTATGGACTACATAGAATATATACAGACTCAATAGAATATATAGAGACTACATAGAAAATAGACTCTAAAGAATATATAAACTACATATATAGAATACGTAGACTATATATACACCATATAGACCGTATAGACTGTATAGAATGAATAGATTATATACAGACTCTATAGAATATAGACTCAATAGAATATATAGAGACTACATGGAATATAGACTCTATAGAACATATAAACTACATATATAGAATACATAAACTATATATAGACCATATAGACTGTATAGAATGAATAGAATATATACAGACTCTATAGAATATACACTATAGAATATATAGAGACTACATGGAATATAGACTTTATAGAATATATATAAAGTACATATATAGAATACGTAGACTACATAGACAATATAGACTGTACAGAATGAATAGAATATATACAGAGTCTATATAATATAGACTATAGAATACATAGAGACTACATGGAATATAGACTCTGTAGAATATATATAAACTACATATATAGAATACGCAGACTCTATATAGACCATATAGACTGTATAAAATATATAGAATATACACAGACTGTAGAGAATTGGGACTCTATAGAATATATAGAGAGTACATGGAATATAGACTCTATAGAATATATAAACTACATATATAGAATACGTAGACTATATATAGACCACATAGACTGTATAGAATGAATAGAATATATACATACTGTATAGAATATAGACTCTATAGAATATATAGAGACTACATGGAATACAGATTCTATACAATATATAAACTACATATATAGAATAGGTAGACTACATAGACAATATAGACTGTGTAGAATGAATAGAATATATACAGACTCTATAGAATATAGACTATATATAGACCATATAGACTGTATAGAATACATAGAATATATACAGACTCTATAGAATATAGACTCAATAGAATATATAGAGACTACATGGAATATAGACTCTATAGAATATATAAACTACATATATAGAATATATAGACTATATATAGACCATATAGAGTGTATGGAATACACAGAATATATACAGACTCTATAGAATATAGACTCAATAGAATATATAGAGACTACATGGAATATAGACTCTAAATATATATAAACTACATATATAGAATACGTAGACTATATATACACCACATAGACCGAATAGACTGTATAGAATGAATAGAATATATACAGACTCTATAGAATATATAGAGACTACATGGAATATAGACTCTATAGAATATATATAAACTACATATATAGAATACATACACTATATATAGACCATATAGACTGTATAGAATGAATAGAATATATACAGACTCTATAGAATATAGACTCTATAGAATATATAGAGACTGCATGGAATATAGACTTTATAGAATATATATAAAGTACATATATAGAATACATAGACTACATAGACGATATAGACTACAGAATGAATAGAATATATACAGACTCTAGAGAATATAGACTCTATAGAATATATAGAGACTACATGGAATATAGACGCTATAAAATATATAAACTACATATATAGAATACGTAGATTATATATAGACCATATAGACTGTATAAAATACATAGAATATATACAGACTGTATAGAATATAGACGATATAGAATATATAGAGACTACATGGAATATAGACTCTAGAGAATATATAAACTACATATATAGAATATGTCGACTATATATAGACCATATAGACTGTATAGAAAGGATAGAATATATATATAGACTCTATAGAATATATAGAGACTACATGGAATACAGACTCTATCGAATATATAAACTACATATATAGAATAGGAAGACTATATATAGACCACATAGACTGTATAGAATGAATAGAATATATACAGACTCTATAGAATATAGACTCTATAGAATATATATAGACTACATGGAATATAGACTCTAGAGAATATATAAACTACATATATAGAATACATACACTATATAGAGACTATATAGACAATATAGAATGTATAGAATGAATAGAATATATACAGACTCTATGGAATATAGACTCTATAGAATATATATAGACTACATGGAATATAGAGTCTATAGAATATATATAAAGTGCATATATAGAATACATAGACTATAGATAGACCATATAGACTGTATAGAATACATAGAATATATACAGACTCTATAGAATATAGACTAAATAGAATATATAGAGACTACATGGAATATAGACTCTAAAGAATATATAAACTACATATATAGAATACGTAGACTATATATAGACCACAAAGACTGTATAGAATGAATAGAATATATACAGACTCTATAGAATATAGACTCAATAGAATATATAGAGACTACATGGAATATAGACTCTGTAGAATATATATAAACTACATATATAGAATACGTAGACTATATATAGACCACATAGTTTGTATAGAATGAATAGAATATATACAGTCTCTATAGAACATAGACTCTATAGAATATATAGAGACTACTTGGAATATAGACTCTGCAAAATATACATAAACTACATATATGGAATACATAGATTATATATAGACCATATAGACTGTATAAAATACATAGACTATATACAGAGTGTATAGAATTGGGACTCTATAGAATATATAGAGACTACATGGAATATAGACTCTATAGAATATATAAACTACATATATAGAATACGTAGACTATATATAGACCACATAGACTGTATAGAATGAATAGAATATATACATACAGTATAGAATATAGACTCTATAGAATATATAGAGACTACATGGAATACAGATGCTATGAAATATATAAACTACATATATAGAATAGGTGGACTATATATAGACCATATAGACTGTATAGAATACATAGAATATATACAGACTCTATAGAATATAGACTCAATAGAATATAGAGACGACATGGAATATAGACTCTAGAGAATATGTAAACTACATATATAGAATACATAGACTATAAAGACCAAATAGACTGTATGGAATACATAGAATATATACAGACTCTATAGAATATAGACTCAATAGAATATATAGAGACTACATGGAATATAGACTCTAAAGAATATATAAATTACCTATATAGAATACATGGACTATATATAGACCATATAGACCATATAGACTGTATGCAATGAATAGAATATATACAGACTCTATAGAATATAGACTCAATAGAATATATAGAGACTACATGGAACATAGACTCTATAAAATATAAAAACTACATATATAGAATACATACACTATATATAGACCATATAGACTGTATAGAATGAATAGAATATATACAGACTCTATAGAATATAGACTCTATAGAATATATAGAGACTACATGGAATATAGACTCTGTAGAATATATATAAACTACATATATAGAATACGTAGACTATATATAGACAATATAGACTGTATAGAATGAATAGAATATATATAGACTGTATAGAATATAGACTCTATAGAATATATAGAGACTGCATGGAATATAGACTCTGTAGAATATATAAACTACATATATAGAATACGTAGACTATATATAGACCATATAGACTGTATAGAATGAATAGAACGAATAGAATATATACAGACTCAATAGAATATAGACTCTATAGAATATATATAGACTACATGGAATATAGACTCTAGAGAATAAATGAACTACATATATAGAATACATCCACTATATAGAGCCTATATAGACAATATAGACTGTATAGAATGAATAGATTACATACAGACTCTATGGAATATAGATTCTATAGAATATATATAGACTACATGGAATATAGAGTCTATAGAATATATATAAAGTGCATATATAGAATACATAGACTATATATAGACCATATAGACTGTATAGAATACATAGAATATATACAGACTCTAGAGAATATAGACTCAATAGAATATATAGAGACGACATGGAATATAGACTCTATAGAACATATAAACTGCATATATAGAATACATACCCTATATATAGACCATATCGACTGTATAGAATGAATAGAATATATACAGAATCTATAGAATATAGACTCAATAGAATATATAAAGACTACATGGAATATAGACTCTAGAGAATATATAAACTACATATATAGAATACATAGAGTATATAGACCATATAGACTGTATGGAATACATAGAATACATACAGACTCTAGAGAATATAGACTCTATAGAATATATAGAGACTACATGGAATATAGACGCTATAAAATATATAAACTACATATATAGAATACGTAGACTATATATAGACCATATAGACTGTATAAAATACATAGAATATATACAGACTGTATAGAATATAGACGATATAGAATATATAGAGACTACATGGAATATAGACTCTAGAGAATATATAAACTACATATATAGAATATGTCGACTATATATAGACAATATAGACTGTATAGAATGAATAGAATACATACAGACTCTATGGAATATAGACTCTATAGAATATATATAGACTACATGGAATAGTCTATAGAATATATATAAAGTGCATATATAGAATACATAGACTATATATAGACCATATAGACTGTATAGAATACATAGAATATATACAGACTCTAGAGAATATAGACTCAATAGAATATATAGAGACGACATGGAATATAGACTCTATAGAACATATAAACTGCATATATAGAATACATACCCTATATATAGACCATATCGACTGTATAGAATGAATAGAATATATACAGAATCTATAGAATATAGACTCAATAGAATATATAAAGACTACATGGAATATAGACTCTAGAGAATATATAAACTACATATATAGAATACATAGACTATATAGACCATATAGACTGTATGGAATACATAGAATACATACAGACTCTAGAGAATATAGACTCTATAGAATATATAGAGACTACATGGAATATAGACGCTATAAAATATATAAACTACATATATAGAATACGTAGACTATATATAGACCATATAGACTGTATAAAATACATAGAATATATACAGACTGTATAGAATATAGACGATATAGAATATATAGAGACTACATGGAATATAGACTCTAGAGAATATATAAACTACATATATAGAATATGTCGACTATATATAGACCATATAGACTGTATAGAAAGGATAGAATATATATATAGACTCTATAGAATATATAGAGACTACATGGAATACAGACTCTATCGAATATATAAACTACATATATAGAATAGGAAGACTATATATAGACCACATAGACTGTATAGAATGAATAGAATATATACAGACTCTATAGAATATAGACTCTATAGAATATATATAGACTACATGGAATATAGACTCTAGAGAATATATAAACTACATATATAGAATACATACACTATATAGAGACTATATAGACAATATAGAATGTATAGAATGAATAGAATATATACAGACTCTATGGAATATAGACTCTATAGAATATATATAGACTACATGGAATATAGAGTCTATAGAATATATATAAAGTGCATATATAGAATACATAGACTATAGATAGACCATATAGACTGTATAGAATACATAGAATATATACAGACTCTATAGAATATAGACTCAATAGAATATATAGAGACTACATGGAATATAGACTCTAAAGAATATATAAACTACATATATAGAATACGTAGACTATATATAGACCACATAGACTGTATAGAATGAATAGAATATATACAGACTCTATAGAATATAGACTCAATAGAATATATAGAGACTGCATGGAATATAGACTCTATAGAATATATAAACTACATATATAGAATACATACACTATATATAGACCATATAGCCTGTATAGAATGAATAGAATATATACAGACTCTATAGAATATAGACTCTATAGAATATATATAGACTACATGGAATATAGACTCTAGAGAATATATAAACTACATATATAGAATACATACACTATATAGAGACTATATAGACAATATAGACTGTATAGAATGAATAGAATATATACAGACTCTATGGAATATAGACTCTATAGAATATATATAGACTACATGGAATATAGAGTCTATAGAATATATATAAACTACATATATAGAATACATAGACTATATATAGAACATATAGACTGTATAGAATGAACAGAATATATACAGACTCTATAGAATTTAGACTCAATAGAATATATAGAGACTACATGGAATATAGACTCTAGAGAATATATAAACTACATATATAGAATACATAGACTATATAGACCATATAGACTGTATGGAATACACAGAATATATACAGACTCTATAGAATATAGACTCAATAGAATATATGGAGACTACATGGAATATAGACTCTAAAGAATATATAAACTACATATATAGAATACGTAGACTATATATAGACCATATAGACCATATAGACTGTATAGAATGAATAGAATATATACAGACTCTATGGAATATAAACTCTATAGAATATATATAGACTACATGGAATATAGAGTCTATAGAATATATATAAACTACATATATAGAATACATAGACTATATATAGAACATATAGACTGTATGGAATACATAGAATATATACAGACGCTATAGAATATAGACTCAATAGAATATATAGAGACTACATGGAATATAGACTCTAAAGAATATATAAACTACCTATATAGAATACGTAGACTATATATAGACCATATAGACCATATAGACTGTATGGAATGAATAGAATATATACAGACTCTATAGAATATAGACTCAATAGAATATATAGAGACTACATGGAATATAGACTCTATAGAATATAAAAACTACATATATAGAATACGTAGACTATATATACACCATATAGACCGAATAGACTGTATAGAATGAATAGAATATATACAGACTCTATAGAATATAGACTCTATAGAATATATAGAGACTACATGGAATATAGACTCTATAGAACATATAAACTACATATATCGAATACATACACTATATATAGACCATATAGACTGTATAGAATGAATAGAATATATACAGACTCTATATAATATAGACTACAGAATATATAGAGACTACATGGAATATAGACTTTAGAGAATATATAAACTACATATATAGAATACGTAGACTATATATAGACCACATAGTTTGTATAGAATGAATAGAATATATACAGTCTCTATAGAACATAGACTCTATAGAATATATAGAGACTACATGGAATATAGACTCTGTAGAATATATATAAACTACATATATAGAATACATAGACTATATATAGACCATATAGACTGTATGGAATACACAGAATATATACAGACTCTATAGAATATAGACTCAATAGAATATATAGAGACAACATGGAATATAGACTCTATAGAAGATAAAAACTACATATATAGAATACATATACTATATATAGACCATATAGACTGTATAGAATGAATAGAATATTTACAGACTCTATAGAATATAGATTCAATAGAATATATAGAGACTACATGGAATATAGACTCTATAGAATATATATAAACTAAATATATAGAATACGTAGACTATATATAGACCATATAGACTGTGTAGAGTGAATAGAATATATACAGACTCTATAGAATATAGACTCTATAGAATATATAGAGACTACATGGAATATATAGTCTGTAGAATATATAAACTACATATATAGAATACGTAGACTATATATCGACCATATAGACTGTATAGAATACATAGAATATATACAGACTGTATAGAATATAGACTCTATAGAATATATAGAGACTACATGGAATATAGACTCTAGAGAATATATAAACTACATATATAGAATACGTAGACTATATAGACCACATAGACTGTATAGAATGAATAGAATATATACAGACTCTATAGAATATAGACTCTATAGAATATATAGAGACTACATGGAATATAGACTCTGTAGAATATATATAAACTACATATATAGAATACGCAGACTATATATAGACCATATAGACTGTGTAGAATGAATAGAACATATACAGACTCTATAGAATATAGACTCTATAGAACATATAGAGACTACTTGGAATATAGACTCTGTAGAATATATATAAACTACATATATAGAATAGGTAGACTATATATAGACAACATAGACTGTATAGAATGAATAGAATATATACAGACTCTATAGAATATAGTCTCTATAGAATATATATAGACTACATGGAATAAAGACTCTAGAGAATATATAAACTACATATATAGAATACATAAACTATATATAGACCACATAGACTGTATAGAATAAATAGAATATATACAGACTCTATAGAATATAGACTCTATAGAATGTATAGAGACTACATGGAATATAGACTGTGTAGAATATATATAAACTACCTATATAGAATACGTAGAATATATATAGACCAAATAGACTGTATGGAATACATAGAATATATACAGACGCTATAGAATATAGACTCAATAGAATATATAGAGACTACATGGAATATAGACAATAAATATATATAAACTACATATATAGAATACGTAGACTATATATACACCATATAGACCGAATAGACTGTATAGAATGAATAGAATATATACAGACTCTATAGAATATAGACTCTATAGAATATATAGAGACTACATGGAATATAGACTCTATAGAATATATATAAACTACATATATAGAATACATACACTATATATAGACCATATAGACTGTATAGAATGAATAGAATATATAGAGACTCTATAGAATATAGACTCTATAGAATATATAGAGACTGCATGGAATAAAGACTCTGTAGAATATATAGAAACTACATATATAGAATACGCAGACTATATATAGACCATATAGACTGTGTAGAATGAATAGAACATATACAGACTCCATAGAATATAGACTCTATAGAATATATAGAGACTACTTGGAATATAGACTCTGTAAAATATACATAAACTACATATATAGAATACGCAGACTATATATAGAACACATAGACTGTGTAGAATGAATAGAATATGTACAGATTGTATAGAATTGGGACTCTATAGAATATATAGAGACTACATGGAATACAGATTCTATAAAATATATAAACTACATATATAGAATAGGTGGACTATATATAGACCACATAGACTGTATAGAATGAATAGAATATATACAGACTCTATAGAATATAGTCTCTATAGAATATATATAGACTACATGGAATAAAGACTCTAAAGAATATATAAACTACCTATATAGAATACGTAGACTATATATAGAACATATAGACTGTATGGAATGAATAGAATATATATAGACTCTATAGAATATAGACTCAATAGAATATATAGAGACTACATGGAATATAGACTCTATAGAATATAAAAACTACATATATAGAATACGTACACTATATATAGACCATATAGACTGTATAGAATGAATAGAATATATACAGACTCTATAGAATATAGACTCAATAGAATATATAGAGACTACATGAAATATAGACTCTATAGAATATATAAACTAAATATATAGAATACGTAGACTATATATAGACCATATAGACTGTGTAGAATGAATAGAATATATACAGACTCTATAGAACATAGACTCTATAGAATATATAAAGACTACATGGAATATAGACTCTGTAGAATATATATAAACAACATATATAGAAGAGGTAGACTATATATAGACCATATAGACTGTGTAGAATGAATAGAACATATACAGACTCTATAGAATATAGACTCTATAGAATGTATAGAGACTACATGGAATATAGACTGTGTAGAATATATATAAACTACATATATAGAATACGTAGACTATATATGGACCATTTAGACTGTATAAAATACATAGAACATATACAGACCGTATAGAACATAGACTCTATAGAATATATAGAGACTACATGGAATATAGACTCTATAGAATATATAAACTACATATATAGAATACATACCCTATATATAGACCATATAGACTGTATAGAATGAATAGAATATATACAGACTCTATAGAATATAGACTATAGAATATATAGAGACTACATGGAATATAGACTCTGTAGAATATATATAAACTACATATATAGAATACGTAGCCTATATATAGACCATATAGACTGTATAGAATACATAGAACATATACAGACTGTATAGAATATAGACTCTATAGAAAATATAGAGACTACATGGAATATAGACTCTAGAGAATATATAAACTACATATATAGAATACGTAGACTATATATAGACCACATAGACTGTATAGAATGAATAGAATATATACAGACTCTATAGAATATAGACTCTATAGAATATATAGAGACTACATGGAATATAGACTCTGTAGAATATATATAAACTACATATATAGAATACGCAGACTATATATAGACCATATAGACTGTATAAAATACATAGAATATATACAGACTGTATAGAATATAGACTCTATAGAATATATAGAGACTACATGGAATATAGACTCTAGAATATATAAACTACTGATATAGAATACGTAGACTATGTATAGACCACATAGCCTATATAGAATGAATATAATATATACAGACTGTATAGAATATAGACTCTATGGAATATATAGAGACTACATTGAATATAGACTCTATAGAATATATAAACTACATATATAGAATACGTAGACTATATATAGACCATATAGACTGTGTAGAATGAATAGAACATATACAGACTCTATATAATATAGACTATAGAATATATAGAGACTACATGGAATATAGACTCTAGAATATATAAACTACATATATAGAATACGTAGACTATATAGAGACCATATAGACTGTGTAGAATGAATAGAATATATACAAACTCTATAGAATATAGACTCTATAGAATATATAGAGACTACATGGAATATAGACTCTGTAGAATATATATAAACTATATATATAGAATACGTAGACTATATATAGACCATATAGACTGTATAAAATACATAGAATATATACAGACTGTATAGAATATAGACTCTATAGAATATATAGAGTCTACATGGAATATAGACTCTATAGAATATAAAAACTAAATATATATATAGAATACGTAGACTATATATAGACAATATAGACTGTATAGAATGAATAGAACGAATAGAATATATACAGACTCAATAGAATATAGACTCTATAGAATATATAGAGACTACATGGAATACAGACTCTATAGAATATATAAAATACATATATAGAATAGGAAGACTATATATAGTCCACATAGCCTGTATAGAATGAATAGAATATGTACAGACTCTATAGAATATAGACTCTATAGAATATATATACACTACATGGAATATAGACTCTAGAGAATATATAAACTACATATATAGAATACATACACTATATAGAGATTATATAGACAATATAGACTGTATAGAATGAATAGAATACATACAGACTCTATGGAATATAGACTCTATAGAATATATATAGACTACATGGAATATAGAGTCTATAGAATATATATAAAGTGCATATATAGAATACATAGACTATATATAGACCATTTAGACTGTATAGAATACATAGAATATATACAGACTCTATAGAATATAGACTCAATAGAATATATAGAGACGACATGGAATATAGACTCTATAGAACATATAAACTACATATATAGAATACATACACTATATATAGACCATATAGACTGTATAGAATGAATAGAATATATACAGAATCTATAGAATATAGACTCAATAGAATATATAAAGACTACATGGAATATAGACTCTAGAGAATATATAAACTACATATATAGAATACATAGACTATATAGACCATATAGACTGTATGGAATACATAGAATACATACAGACTCTAGAGAATATAGACTCTATAGAATATATAGAGACTACATGGAATATAGACGCTATAAAATATATAAACTACATATATAGAATACGTAGACTATATATAGACCATATAGACTGTATAAAATACATAGAATATATACAGACTGTATAGAATATAGACGATATAGAATATATAGAGACTACATGGAATATAGACTCTAGAGAATATATAAACTACATATATAGAATATGTCGACTATATATAGACCATATAGACTGTATAGAAAGGATAGAATATATATATAGACTCTATAGAATATATAGAGACTACATGGAATATATAGTCTGTAGAATATATAAACTACATATATAGAATACGTAGACTATATATCGACCATATAGACTGTATAGAATACATAGAATATATACAGACTGTATAGAATATAGACTCTATAGAATATATAGAGACTACATGGAATATAGACTCTAGAGAATATATAAACTACATATATAGAATACGTAGACTATATAGACCACATAGACTGTATAGAATGAATAGAATATATACAGACTCTATAGAATATAGACTCTATAGAATATATAGAGACTACATGGAATATAGACTCTGTAGAATATATATAAACTACATATATAGAATACGCAGACTATATACAGACCATATAGACTGTGTAGAATGAATAGAACATATACAGACTCTATAGAATATAGACTCTATAGAACATATAGAGACTACTTGGAATATAGACTCTGTAGAATATATATAAACTACATATATAGAATAGGTAGACTATATATAGACAACATAGACTGTATAGAATGAATAGAATATATACAGACTCTATAGAATATAGTCTCTATAGAATATATATAGACTACATGGAATAAAGACTCTAGAGAATATATAAACTACATATATAGAATACATAGACTATATATAGACCACATAGACTGTATAGAATAAATAGAATATATACAGACTCTATAGAATATAGACTCTATAGAATGTATAGAGACTACATGGAATATAGACTGTGTAGAATATATATAAACTACCTATATAGAATACGTAGAATATATATAGACCAAATAGACTGTATGGAATACATAGAATATATACAGACGCTATAGAATATAGACTCAATAGAATATATAGAGACTACATGGAATATAGACAATAAATATATATAAACTACATATATAGAATACGTAGACTATATATACACCATATAGACCGAATAGACTGTATAGAATGAATAGAATATATACAGACTCTATAGAATATAGACTCTATAGAATATATAGAGACTACATGGAATATAGACTCTATAGAATATATATAAACTACATATATAGAATACATACACTATATATAGACCATATAGACTGTATAGAATGAATAGAATATATAGAGACTCTATAGAATATAGACTCTATAGAATATATAGAGACTGCATGGAATAAAGACTCTGTAGAATATATAGAAACTACATATATAGAATACGCAGACTATATATAGACCATATAGACTGTGTAGAATGAATAGAACATATACAGACTCCATAGAATATAGACTCTATAGAATATATAGAGACTACTTGGAATATAGACTCTGTAAAATATACATAAACTACATATATAGAATACGCAGACTATATATAGAACACATAGACTGTGTAGAATGAATAGAATATATACAGATTGTATAGAATTGGGACTCTATAGAATATATAGAGACTACATGGAATATAGACTCTATAGAATATATAAACTACATATATAGAATACGTAGACTATATATAGACCACATAGACTGTATAGAATGAATAGAATATATACATACAGTATAGAATATAGACTCTATAAAATATATAGAGACTACATGGAATACAGATTCTATAAAATATATAAACTACATATATAGAATAGGTGGACTATATATAGACCACATAGACTGTATAGAATGAATAGAATATATACAGACTCTATAGAATATAGTCTCTATAGAATATATATAGACTACATGGAATAAAGACTCTAGAGAATATGTAAACTACATATATAGAATACATAGACTATATAGACCAAATAGACTGTATGGAATACATAGAATATATACAGACTCTATAGAATATAGACTCAATAGAATATATTGAGACTACATGGAATATAGACTCTAAAGAATATATAAACTACCTATATAGAATACATACACTATATATAGACCATATAGACTGTATAGAATGAATAGAATATATACAGACTCTATATAATATAGACTATAGAATATATAGAGACTACATGGAATATAGACTCTAGAGAATATATAAACTACATATATAGAATACGTAGACTATATAGAGACCACATAGTTTGTATAGAATGAATAGAATATATACAGTCTCTATAGAATATAGACTCTATAGAATATATAGAGACTACATGGAATATAGACTCTGTAGAATATATATAAACTACATATATAGAATACGTAGCCTATATATAGACCATATAGACTATATAGAATACATAGAACATATACAGACTGTATAGAATATAGACTCTATAGAAAATATAGAGACTACATGGAATATAGACTCTAGAGAATATATAAACTACATATATAGAATACGTAGACTATATATAGACCACATAGACTGTATAGAATGAATAGAATATATACAGACTCTATAGAATATAGACTCTATAGAATATATAGAGACTACATGGAATATAGACTCTGTAGAATATATATAAACTACATATATAGAATACGCAGACTATATATAGACCATATAGACTGTATAAAATACATAGAATATATACAGACTGTATAGAATATAGACTCTATAGAATATATAGAGACTACATGGAATATAGACTCTAGAATATATAAACTACTGATATAGAATACGTAGACTATGTATAGACCACATAGCCTGTATAGAATGAATATAATATATACAGACTGTATAGAATATAGACTCTATGGAATATATAGAGACTACATTGAATATAGACTCTATAGAATATATAAACTACATATATAGAATACGTAGACTATATATAGACCATATAGACTGTGTAGAATGAATAGAACATATACAGACTCTATATAATATAGACTATAGAATATATAGAGACTACATGGAATATAGACTCTAGAATATATAAACTACATATATAGAATACGTAGACTATATAGAGACCATATAGACTGTGTAGAATGAATAGAATATATACAAACTCTATAGAATATAGACTCTATAGAATATATAGAGACTACATGGAATATAGACTCTGTAGAATATATATAAACTATATATATAGAATACGTAGACTATATATAGACCATATAGACTGTATAAAATACATAGAATATATACAGACTGTATAGAATATAGACTCTATAGAATATATAGAGTCTACATGGAATATAGACTCTATAGAATATAAAAACTAAATATATATAGAATACGTAGACTATATATAGACAATATAGACTGTATAGAATGAATAGAACGAATAGAATATATACAGACTCAATAGAATATAGACTCTATAGAATATATAGAGACTACATGGAATACAGACTCTATAGAATATATAAAATACATATATAGAATAGGAAGACTATATATAGTCCACATAGCCTGTATAGAATGAATAGAATATGTACAGACTCTATAGAATATAGACTCTATAGAATATATATACACTACATGGAATATAGACTCTAGAGAATATATAAACTACATATATAGAATACATACACTATATAGAGATTATATAGACAATATAGACTGTATAGAATGAATAGAATACATACAGACTCTATGGAATATAGACTCTATAGAATATATATAGACTACATGGAATATAGAGTCTATAGAATATATATAAAGTGCATATATAGAATACATAGACTATATATAGACCATTTAGACTGTATAGAATACATAGAATATATACAGACTCTATAGAATATAGACTCAATAGAATATATAGAGACGACATGGAATATAGACTCTATAGAACATATAAACTGCATATATAGAATACATACACTATATATAGACCATATAGACTGTATAGAATGAATAGAATATATACAGAATCTATAGAATATAGACTCAATAGAATATATAAAGACTACATGGAATATAGACTCTAGAGAATATATAAACTACATATATAGAATACATAGACTATATAGACCATATAGACTGTATGGAATACATAGAATACATACAGACTCTAGAGAATATAGACTCTATAGAATATATAGAGACTACATGGAATATAGACGCTATAAAATATATAAACTACATATATAGAATACGTAGACTATATATAGACCATATAGACTGTATAAAATACATAGAATATATACAGACTGTATAGAATATAGACGATATAGAATATATAGAGACTACATGGAATATAGACTCTAGAGAATATATAAACTACATATATAGAATATGTCGACTATATATAGACCATATAGACTGTATAGAAAGGATAGAATATATATATAGACTCTATAGAATATATAGAGACTACATGGAATACAGACTCTATCGAATATATAAACTACATATATAGAATAGGAAGACTATATATAGACCACATAGACTGTATAGAATGAATAGAATATATACAGACTCTATAGAATGTAGACTCTATAGAATATATATAGACTACATGGAATATAGACTCTAAAGAATATATAAACTACATATATAGAATACGTAGACTATATATAGACCATATAGACTGTATAAAATACATAGAATATATACAGACTGTATAGAATTGGGACTCTATAGAATATATACAGACTACATGGAATATAGACTCTATAGAATATATAAATTACATACATAGAATACTTAGACTATATATAGACCACATAGACTGTATAAAATGAATAGAATATATACATACTGTATAGAATATAGACTCTATAGAATATATAGAGACTACATGGAATACAGATTCTATAGAATATATAAACGACATATATAGAATAGGTAGACTATATATAGACCACATAGACTGTATAGAATGAATAGAATATATACAGACTCTATAGAATATAGACTCAATAGAATATATATAGACTACATGGAATATAGACTCTATAGAATATATAAACTACATATATAGAATACATACAGTATATATAGACCATATAGACTGTATAGAATGAATAGAATATATACAGACTGTATAGCATATAGACTCTATAGAATATATATAGACTACATGGAATATAGACTCTAGAGAATATATAAACTACATATATAGAATACATACACTATATAGAGACTATATAGACAATATAGACTGTATAGAATGAATAGAATATATACAGACTCTATGGAATATAGACTATAGAATATATATAGACTACATGGAATATAGAGTCTATAGAATATATATAAACTACATATATAGAATACATAGACTATATATAGAACATATAGACTGTATAGAATGAACAGAATATATACAGACTCTATAGAATATAGACTCAATAGAATATATAGAGACTACATGGAATATAGACTCTAGAGAATATATAAACTACATATATAGAATACATAGACTATATAGACCATATAGACTGTATGGAATACACAGAATATATACAGAAAATAGAATATAGACTAAATAGAATATATGGAGACTACATGGAATATTGACTCTAAAGAATATATAAACTACATATATAGAATACGTAGACTATATATAGACCATATAGACCATATAGACTGTATAGAATGAATAGAATATATACAGACTCTATGGAATATAAACTCTATAGAATATATATAGACTACATGGAATATAGAGTCTATAGAATATATATAAACTACATATATAGAATACATAGACTATATATAGAACATATAGACTGTATAGAATGAACAGAATATATACAGACTCTATAGAATATAGACTCAATAGAATATATAGAGACTACATGGAATATAGACTCTATAGAATATATAAACTACATATATAGAATACATACACTATATATAGATCATATAGACTGTATAGAATGAATAGAATATATACAGACTGTATAGCATATAGCCTCTATAGAATATATATAGACTACATGGAATATAGACTCTAGAGAATATATAAACTACATATATAGAATACATACACTATATAGAGCCTATATAGTCAATATAGACTGCATTGAATGAATAGCATATATACAGACTCTATGGAATATAGACTCTATAGAATATATAGAGACTACATGGAATATAGACTCTATAGAATATATATAAACTACAAATAAAGAATACGTAGACTATATATAGACCATATAGACTGTATAAAATACATAGAATATATACAGACTGTATAGAATATAGACTCTGTAAAATATATAGAGACTATATGGAATATAGAGTCTATAGAATATATACACTACATATATAGAATACGTAGACTACATAGAGACCATATAGACTGTAAAGAATGAATAGAATATATAGAGACTGTATAGAATATAGACTATATAGAATACATAGAGACTACATGGAATATAGACTCTATAGAATATATAAACTACATATATAGAATACGTAGACTATATATAGACCATATAGACTGTGTAGAATGAATAGAATATATACAGACTCTATAGAATATAGACTCTATAGAATATATATAGTCTACATGGAATATAGACTCTAGAGAATATATAAACTACATATATAGAATACATACACTATATAGAGACTATATAGACAATATAGACTGTATAGAATGAATAGAATATATACAGACTCTATAGAATATAGACTCAATAGAATATATAGAGACTACATGGAATATAGACTCTACAGAATATATATAAACTACATATATAGAATACGTAGACTATATATAGAACATATAGACTGTATAGAATGAATAGAATATATACAGACTCTATAGAATATAGACTATAGAATATATAGAGACTACATGGAATATAGACTCTATAGAATATATAAACTACATATATAGAATACGTAGACTATATATAGAACATATAGACTGTATAGAATGAATAGAATATATACAGACTCTATAGAATATAGACTCTATAGAATATAGACTCTATAGAATATAGACTCTATAGAATATATGTAAACTACATATATAGAACATATCTAGACTGTTTAGAATATACAGAACACATAGAATGTAGATTGTAGAATATATATATGTATATATAGGCTACATATATAGAAGACATAGAATTTACATAGACTGTATAGAATACAGGACACAGAGAACATATAGACTACATGTATAGAATATGTAGACTCCACAGAATATATATATATATAGGATATAGACAGGTTACATGGATTATATAGAGAATGTATAGACTATATATGGAACACATAGAACATAGACTCTATAGAACATATAGAATGTGTAGAATACATAGAATCCATAGAACATAGACTCTACAGAATGTGTGCAGACTGCGTGTGTAGAATACATAGGACATATATAGACTGCACAGAACACAGGACGCGTAGAACATATAGACTGCATGTATAGAACATATAGACTACACAGAACACATAGAGGCAGTACGGCATACGGACCCCACGGGACACACAGAGAACACACGGACCCACGGACCCCACACAGAACACACACGGAACACACATGACCCGCGCACGCACTCACAGCAGAACACACACGGAACACACACAGAACACACGGATGCCGTAGACCCCGTGGAAAACACACGGAACACACATGACCCACACTTGTGCACACGCGCACTCACAGCAGACGGACCACACGGAACACATACAGAACACACGGACCCCACAGAACACACACAGAACACACGGACCCCACGGAACACATGGACCCCACAGATCCCACGGAACACACAGAACACACGGACACCACAGAACACACGGACTTCACGGGACATATACGGAACACATATAGAACACAAGGACCCCATGGAACACATGGACACCACAGAACACATACAGAACACACGGATCCCACGGACCACACACAGAACACACGGACCCCACGGAACACATACAACACGGAACACACGGACACCACGGAACACACACAAAACACATGGACGCCACGGAACACACACAGAACACACAAACCCCACGACCACACACACAGAACACACGGACCTCACGGAACACACACGGAACACACGGACCCCACAGAACACACATGGAGCACATGGACCCCATGGGTCATACACGGAACACACGGAACACACACGGACCCCACAGAACACACACAGAACACACAGACCCCACACAGAACCACAGACCGCACGGAACACACATAGAACACACGGACCCCATGGAACACACACAGAACACATGGACCGAACGGAACACACACGGACCCCTCAAGGGTCCCACACGGAACACACATGCCCCACGCGTGTGGCACTCAGAGCAGACCACACACGGAACTCACGGACCCCACGGGACACACACAGACCCCACGGAACACATACGGAACACATGGTCCCCAAAGAACACACATGGAACCCACAGAACACACGGACCCCACGGAACACACACGGACCCCACACAGAACACACAAAGAACACATGAACCACATGGACCCCACAGACCCCCCATGTCCCACGCGCGCGGCCCTCACAGCAGAGCGCCTGGACGGCCCTGGCGTGCGCGCGGCTCTCGGACCCCATGGACCACACACGGAACAAACACAGAACACACGGACCCCAGGGAACACACGGACCCCACGGAACACACGGACCCCACGGAACACACGGACCCCACGAAACACACACAGAACACACGGACCCCAGGGAACACACGGACCCCACGGAACACACAGACCCCACAGAACACACAGACCCCACGGAACACACGGACCCCACGGAACACACACAGAACACACGGACCCCAGGGAACACACACAGAACACACGGACCCCAGGGAACACACACAGAACACACGGACCCCAGGGAACACACACAGAACACACGGACCCCAGGGAACACACACAGAACACACGGACCACAGGGAACACACACAGAACACACGGACCCCACGGAACACACGGACCCCACGGACCCACACAGAACACACGTATCCCACGGAACACACGTATCCCACGGAACACATACAGAACACACGAACCCCACGGGACACACACAGAACACACGTATCCCACAGAACACACAGACCCCACGGAACACACGGACCCCACGGAACACATACAGAACACATGGACCATATACGGAACACACAGACCCCATGGAACACACACAGAACACACGGACCCCAGGAAACACACTGACCCCACGGAACACACACAGAACACACGTATCCCACGGAACACACGGACCCCACGGAACACATACAGAACACACAGACCCCACAGAACACACAGACCCCACGGAACACACACAGAACACACAGACCCCACAGAACACACACGGACCCCACGGAACACACGGACCCCACGGAACACACAGACCCCACGGAACACACGGACCCCACGGAACACATACAGAACACATGGAACACATGGACCACATACGGACCCCCCACGCCCCACGCGTGCGCGCGCACTCACAGCAGAGCGCCTGGACGGCCCTGGCGTGCGCGCGGCTCTCGGACCCCATGGACCACACACGGAACACACACAGAACACACGGACCCCAGGGAACACACGGACCCCACGGAACACACGGACCCCACGGAACACACGGACCCCACGGAACACACACAGAACACACGTATCCCACGGACCCCACACAGAACACACGGACCCCCCACATGGACCCCACAGAACACACACAGAACACACAGACCCCACAGAACACATACAGAACACACGGACCCCACGGAACACATGGACCACATACGGAACACACAGACCCCATGGAACACACACAGAACACACGGACCCCAGGAAACACACTGACCCCACGGAACACACACAGAACACACGTATCCCACGGAACACACGGACCCCACGGAACACACGGACCCCACGGAACACACGGACCCCACGGAACACATACAGAACACACAGACCCCACAGAACACACAGACCCCACGGAACACACACAGAACACACAGACCCCACAGAACACACACGGACCCCACGGAACACATACAGAACACATGGAACACATGGACCACATACGGAACACACGGACCCCACGGAACACATACAGAACACATGGAACACATGGACCACATACGGACCCCCCACGGACCCCCCACGCCCCACGCGTGCGCGCGCACTCACAGCAGAGCGCCTGGACGGCCCTGGCGTGCGCGCGGCTCTCGGCGCGCAGCAGCGAGCGGGCGCCGAGCGCGAGCAGGTTCCCCGCGACGGTGACGGCGCCCACGAGCCACACGCATGTGCGCAGCGCGCGCCCGGCCAGCAGGTCCCGCGTCGGGGGGCGCGCACACGCGGGCGTGGGGCGCGCTCCAGCAGTCGCGGAACGAGGCCAGGTAGCTGCGGGCGAGGGGGGGGGGTCGCGCCGTCAATCCAGAATCGATCACTAATAATTAATACCTATCGATGAACGACTAATTATTAACCATTAATCAGGGAAATATCAATGATTAATAACCGATTATTAATAGGACGACGGTCGCGAGGGGCCGGGGCCGGGTCGGCGGCCACGTCTCCGCGGGGACCCATCACGCCATCGATGATTAATAATCAATAATCAATAATCAATAACTAATAATCAACTATTATCGATGATCAATCAATGAAATATTAATAATTAATAATAGAATATTAATGGTGGCCGCGAGGACCCATCACGGCATCGATGATTAATAATCAATAACCAATAATTAATAATCAACTATTATCAATGATTAATCAATGAAATATTAATAATTAATAACCGAATATTAATATGACGGCGGTCGCGAGGGGCCGGGGGCGGGTCAGCGGCCACGTCTCCGCGGGGACCCATCACGCCATCGATTATTAATAATTAATAATCAATAATCAACTATTATCGATGATTAATCAGTGGAATATTAATAATTGATAACCGAATATTAATAAAATGACGGTCGCGAGGGGCCGGCGGCGGGTCAGCGGCCACGACTCCGCGGGGACCCATCACGGCATCGATGATTAATAATCAATAATCAATAATCAATAACCAACTATTATCGATGATTAATCAGTGAAATATTAATAATTAATAACCGAATATTAATATGACGACGGTCGCGAGGGGCCGGAGGCGGGTCCGCGGCCACGTCTCCGCGGGGACCCATCACGCCATCGATGATTAATAATTAATAATCACCATTATCGGTTATTAATAATTAATAATTAAATAATTAGATATTAATAACTGATCGGGTGATTAGGGATCAATACTCAATAAACAAACATTCATAGTTATTAAGTATTTATTATTAGTCATTAATTAGATATTAATAGTCATCAGCGACTAATTATTAATCATTAATCAGTGAAATATCAATAATTAATAACCGAATATTAATGGTGGCCGCGAGGACCCATCACGGCATCGATGATTAATAATCAATAATCAATAATTAATAATCAACTATTATCAATTAAATATTAATAATTAATAACCGAATATTAATATGACGGCGGTCGCGAGGTGGCCGGGGGCGGGTCGGCGGCCACGTCTCCGCGGGGACCCATCACGCCATCGATGATTAATAATCAATAATCAATCAATAATTAAAAATCAACTATTATCGATGATTAATCAGTGAAATATTAATAATTAATAATAGAATATTAATGGTGGCCGCGAGGACCCATCACGGCATCGATGATTAATAATCAATAATCAATAATCAATAACCAACTATTATCGATGATTAATCAGTGAAATATTAATAATTAATAACCGAATATTAATATGACGACGGTCGCGAGGGGCCGGGGGCGGGTCCGCGGCCACGTCTCCGCGGGGACCCATCACGGCATCGACGATTAAAAGTAAATTAATAATTAGTTGGATAATTCGATATTAATGATTGATCAACCGTTAATAATCATTAACTGTTCATTGGTTGTTAGTATTAATAACTGATCAAATAATTAGGGGTCGGTAATAATTCATCAAACGTCAATGATCCTTAGATATTCGTCATCGATCATTAATGATTGTTCGAGGGACTCGATATTCATAATTAATAATCGATAGTTGATGGTCATTGGATATTACCTCTCCGCGGGGGACGGATCATGTGATTGATTATTAATAAATAACCATTAGCCGTTGATCAAATGATGATTATCAATTAATGAGGCGCCAATAATAATTGAACATTGATTATCAATTAATAAAGCGCCAATAATAATTGAACATTGATTGATTATCAATTAATGAGGCACCAATAATAATTGAACATTGATTGATTATCAATTAATGAAGCATCAATAATAATTGAACATTGATTGATTATCAATTAATGAAGCGCCAATAATGATTGAACATTGATTGATTATCAATTAATAAGGCACCAATAATGATTGAACATTGATTATCAATTAATGAGGCGCCAATAATGATTGAACATTGATTGATTATCAATTAATAAAGCGCCAATAATGATTGAACATTGATTATCAATTAATGAAGCGCCAATAATTGAACATTGATTGATTATCAATTAATAAGGCACCAATAATAAGTGAACATTGATTATCAATTAATAAAGCGCCAATAATGATTGAACATTGATTATCAATTAATGAAGCGCCAATAATTGAACATTGATTGATTATCAATTAATAAAGCGCCAATAATAAGTGAACATTGATTGATTATCAATTAATAAAGCGCCAATAATAATTGAACATTGATTGATTATCAATTAATGAAGCGCCAATAATGATTGAACATTGATTGATTATCAATTAAATAAAGCACCAATAATAAGTGAACATTGATTGATTATCAATTAATAAGGCGCCAATAATAATTGAACATTGATTGATTATCAATTAATGAGGCGCCAATAATGATTGAACATTGATTGATTATCAATAACAACAACCGACCGGATGATCAGGCGCCAATAATTAATAATCAGGCATTAATGACCCTTCGGTGTTTATGGATTATTGATCACTAATCATTGGTCAAACGATTAGATGTTAATAATCAATAATCAATCAATAATCAAGCGCTAATAACCACTAGATGTCACCCGGGATGGATTAACAGTCACCTCTGGGCCGGGACCCACCCCGCGATCAGACATTAATGATCAATAATTATCAAATAATCGGTTGTTGACGATTAATGAGGCTAATCGATGCGGCAATCGTTAAGGCTAATTCATGGTTGGTGGCGATTGATTGATAGTTACTGCGAATGACAGAGTCACGCGTGTTCACGCGTGTTGAGGGTGACGTCATTAATCGATCATCACGTCGTTATCGATTGACCATCACGTGTCGATTATTGATAATCATTATTAATGAGGTCAATTATTGATAATCATTATCAATCGTTACGTTATTAGTTATTGATCGTCTCCGCTCCCCGCCCCCACACGCGGGGACACGCCGGAGGGGACACGCGGGGACACGCCAGATGGGACACGCCACATGGGGACACGCCAGAGGGGACACGCGGGGACACGCCGGAGGGGACACGGCAGAGGGGACACGGCAGAGGGG
The DNA here is from genome assembly GCF_030254825.1 of Meriones unguiculatus. Lineage (NCBI taxonomy): Eukaryota > Metazoa > Chordata > Mammalia > Rodentia > Muridae > Meriones > Meriones unguiculatus. The sequence continues at coordinate 27,622 of NW_026843615.1, read as the reverse complement.
ACACGCAGGGACACGCCAGAGGGGACACGCCAGAGGGGACACGCCAGAGGGGACACGCCAGAGGGGACACGCCACATGGGGACACGCGGAGACACGCCAGAGGGGACACGCGGGGACATGCCAGAGGGGACACGCCAGAGGGGACACGCGGGGACACGCCAGAGGGGACACGTGGGACACGCCAGAGGGGACACGCGGGGACACGCCGGAGGGGACACGCCGGAGGGGACACGCCGGAGGGGACACGCAGGGACACGCCAGAGGGGACACGCCAGAGGGGACACGCGGGGACACGCCGGAGGGGACATGCCAGAGGGGACACGCCAGAGGGGACACGCCAGAGGGGACACGCCAGAGGGGACACGCGGGGACACGCCAGAGGGGACACGCCAGAGGGGACATGCCAGAGGGGACACGCCGGAGGGGACACGCCGGAGGGGACACGCTGGAGGGGACACGTGGGTCACGCCAGAGGGGACACGCCACATGGGGACACGCGGAGACACGCCAGAGGGGACACGCGGGGACACGCCAGAGGGGACACGCCGGAGGGGACACGCTGGAGGGGACACGTGGGTCACGCCAGAGGGGACACGCCAGAGGGGACACGCCAGAGGGGACACGCCGGAGGGTACACGCCACATGGGGACACGCGGAGACACGCCAGAGGGGACACGCCAGAGGGGACACGCCAGAGGGGACACGCAGGGACACGGCAGAGGGGACACGGCAGAGGGGACACGCCAGAGGGGACACGCCAGAGGGGACACGCCAGAGGGGACACGCCAGAGGGGACACGCCAGAGGGGACACGGCAGAGGGGACACGCCAGAGGGGACACGCCAGAGGGGACACGCAGGGACACGCCGGAGGGGACACGCCGGAGGGGACACGCCAGAGGGGACACGCGGGGACACGCCAGAGGGGACACGCCAGAGGGGACACGCCAGAGGGGACACGCGGGGACACGCCAGAGGGGACACGCCGGAGGGGACACGCCGGAGGGGACACACCGGAGGGGACACGCCAGAGGGGACATGCGGGGACACGCCAGAGGGGACACGCGGGGACACGCCGGAGGGGACACGCCGGAGGGGACATGCCAGAGGGGACACGCCGGAGGGGACACGCAGGGACACGCCGGAGGGGACACGCCAGAGGGGACACGCCAGAGGGGACACGCCAGAGGGGACATGCGGGGACACGCCAGAGGGGACACGCCAGAGGGGACATGCCAGAGGGGACACGCCAGAGGGGACACGCGGGGACACGCCAGAGGGGACACGCCAGAGGGGACACGCGGGGACACGCCGGAGGGGACATGCCAGAGGGGACACGCCAGAGGGGACACGCCAGAGGGGACACGCGGGGACACGCCGGAGGGGACACGCCAGAGGGGACATGCCAGAGGGGACACGCCAGAGGGGACACGCCAGAGGGGACGCGCGGGGACACGCCAGAGGGGACACGCGGGGACACGGCACATGGGGACACGGCAGAGGGGACACGCGGGGACACGCCAGAGGCGTGAGATCCGGGGCCTCCGCCCACGTCACGACCCGACAGACAGACAAAGAGCCGAGAAAGAAAACGGACAAACAGAGAAACAGAGAAAAACGAACAAAAAGCAAAAATAAACAAATGGACACAAATGAAGGAACAGAAACAAACGGGGAAAGAAACAAAAGAAACAAATGAACAAATAAATGAACAAAAACAAACAAAGAAATAAACAAAACAAACAAATAAACAAGAGTAAACAAACAAATAAACAAATAAATAAACAAAAACAAACAAATAAATTAAGAAAATAAACAAATGGACAAGAATAAACAAATAGACAAACAAATAAACAAATAAACAAGAATAAATAAACAAACAAAGAAACAAACAAATAAACAATCAAAGAAATAAACAAATAAATAAACAAATAAATAAACAAAAATAAACAAATAAATAAACAAATTAAACAAATTAACAAGAATAAACACATGATTAGATTAAATAAACAAACAAGCAAAAGTGGACAAAAATAAGGAAAAAAAGAAAAAACGAACAAAGATAAACAAATAAACAAACAAACAAAAACAAATAAACAAACAAACAAACAAATAAACAAATAAACACACAAAAACAAATAAATAAACAAACAAGAATAAACACATGATTAGATCAAATAAGTAACTAAACAAGCAAAAACAGACAAAAACAAGGAAATAAACAAACGAACAAAGATAAACAAATAAACAAAAACAAATAAACAAATAAACAAACAAGTAAACAAACAAATGAACAAATGAATAAACAAAATAAACAAATAAACAAGAACAAACAAATAAGCAAATAAATAAACAAAATAAATAAACAAACAAATAAATAAACAAAATAAACAAATAAACAAGAATAAACACATGATTAGATCAAATAAATAAATAAACAAGCAAAAATAGACAAAAATAAGGAAATAAACAAACAAATGAACAAAGACAAACAAATAAACAAATAAAAAACAAATAAACAAAAACGAATAAACAAATAAACAAATAAACAAAAACGAATAAACAAATAAACAAATAAACAAAAACGAATAAACAAATAAACAAATAAACAAAAACGAATAAAC
>NW_026843615.1:5000-20000 GCF_030254825.1 Meriones unguiculatus | reverse complement strand
CAGGCGTGTGACAGGCGTTTGACAGGTATGAAACAGGCATGCAGCAGGCGTGAGTGTGACAGGCATGTGACAGGCATGTAACAGGAACGTAACAGGCGTGTAGCAGGCACGTGACAGGCATGTAACAGGCATGTCACAGGCGTGTGACAGGCGTTTGACAGGTATGAAACAGGCATGCAGCAGGCGTGAGTGTGACAGGCATGTGACAGGCATGTAACAGGAATGTAACAGGCATGTAGCAGGCATGTGACAGGCATGTAACAGGCATGTAACAGGCATGTGACAGGCATGTAGCAGGCGTGTGCCAGGCATGTCACAGGCATGCAGCAGGCGCGAGTGTGACAGGCATGTAACAGGCATGTAACAGGCATGTAGCAGGCGTGTAACAGGCACATCACAGGCGTGTGACAGGCGTGTGACAGGCATGAAACAGGCATGCAGCAGGCGCGAGTGTGACAGGCATGTGACAGGCATGTAACAGGCATGTGACAGGCGTGTACTCACAGAGACAGCAGCTGCTTCAGGGCCCAGAACTGGCTCGTGTGCACATGGCGGATGGGGTTGGACGACAGGTTCCTGGCGGCGTTGTCGGGGAGGAGAGGGGGAGGGGACGGGGCGGCCATGTTGTCGTCGTTAATCACTGTTCACCTTAACATGTGAACATGGGCTCGGGGGGGGGGGCGCGACGCACTCACAGCTTCTGCAGGAGGCGAAGGTCGCCGAAGAGGCGGGGCGGGAGCGACGTCATCGCGTTGCGGGACAGGTCCCTGCGCATGCGCGCGCGGACACGGACCACAGGGACGAGAAGAACACGCGATAGCGGGTCGTTAGCGGGTCGTTAATGTGTTATAGGGGGTTGTTGGTGTGTTATGCATGTGCCATGAGTGTGTTATTAGCATGTTTTTAATGTGTTCTTAGTGTGTTACTAATGTGTTATTGGTGTGTTATGCATGTGCCATGAGTGTGTTATTAGCATGTTTTTAGTGTGTTCTTAGTGTGTTATTAATGTGTTATTGGTGTGTTATGCATGTGCCATGAGTGTGTTATTAGCAGGTTTTTAATGTGTTCTTAGTGTGTTATTAATGTGTTATTGGTGTGTTATGCATGTGCCATGAGTGTGTTATTAGCATGTTTTTAATGTGTTCTTAGTGTGTTACTAATGTGTTATTGGTGTGTTATGCATGTGCCATGAGTGTGTTATTAGCATGTTTTTAATGTGTTCTTAGTGTGTTATTAATGTGTTATTGGAGTGTTATGCATGTGCCATGAGTGTGTTATTAGCACGTTTTTAATGTGTTCTTAGTGTGTTATTAATGTGTTATTGGTGTGTTATGAATGTGCCATGAGTGTGTTATTAGCATGTTTTTAATGTGTTCTTAGTGTGTTATTAATGTGTTATTGGTGTGTTATGCATGTGCCATGAGTGTGTTATTAGCAGGTTTTTAATGTGTTCTTAGTGTGTTACTAATGTGTTATTGGTGTGTTATGCATGTGCCATGAGTGTGTTATTAGCATGTTTTTAATGTGTTCTTAGTGTGTTATTTATGTGTTATTGGTGTGTTATGCATGTGCCATGAGTGTGTTATTAGCATGTTTTTAATGTGTTCTTAGTGTGTTATTAATGTGTTATTGGTGTGTTATGAATGTGCCATGAGTGTGTTATTAGCATGTTTTTAATGTGTTCTTAGTGTGTTATTAATGTGTTATTGGTGTGTTATGCATGTGCCATGACTGTGTTATTAGCATGTTTTTAATGTGTTCTTAGTGTGTTATTAATGTGTTATTGGTGTGTTATGCATGTGCCATGAGTGTGTTATTAGCATGTTTTTAGTGTGTTCTTAGTGTGTTATTAATGTGTTATTGGTGTGTTATGCATGTGCCATGAGTGTGTTATTAGCATGTTTTTAATGTGTTCTTAGTGTGTTATTAATGTGTTATTGGTGTGTTATGAATGTGCCATGAGTGTGTTATTAGCAGGTTTTTAATGTGTTCTTAGTGTGTTATTAATGTGTTATTGGTGTGTTATGAATGTGCCATGAGTGTGTTATTAGCAGGTTTTTAATGTGTTCTTAGTGTGTTAGCAAGGTGTTCTTAGTGGGTTCTTAGTGTGTTGGGATTGTGTTATTAGTGTGTTATTAATATGTTTTAATGTGTCATTAGCGTGTCATTAGCGCGCCATTAATGTGTTTTAGTGGGTTATTAGTGCGCGATGAATGTGTTATTGGTGCGTTATTAGCGTGTTATTCATGTGTTATTAGTGTGTTATTACTGTGCCATTAATGTGTTATTAGTGGGTTATTAGTGTGTTATTAATGTGTTATTGGTGTGTTATTAATGTGCTATTAGCATGTTTTTAATGTGTTATTAGTGTGTTATCAATGTGTTATTAGTGGGTGTCATGTGTGTATCCATCTTGTGTCATGCGTGTGTCACGCGTGTGTCATGCTTGTGTCATGGGTGTCATGTGTGTATCCATCTTGTGTCATGCGTGTGTCATGCGTGTGTCATGCGTGTGTCATGCGTGTGTCAATCTTGTGTCATGGGTGTCATGTGTGTATCCATCTTGTGTCATGTGTGTGTCATGCGAGTGTCACGCGTGTGCCAACCCGGGGGGCGGGACCCACAGACTCACAGGTCTCTCAGGCGCCTCAGCGGGGAGAACGTGTCGTCGGGCAAAACCCCGAGTCGGTTCCGGGACAGAGACCTGCGGACACGGGGGTGTCGGTGTCACACGCGTGTGTGTGTGTGTGACACACACAGACACACACACAGACACACACACACACAGACACACACACACGCACACACACACACACTTACAGCACCGTCATGGCGTCGCACGTGGCGAAGCTGGCGTTGCGCACGCGCGAGATCTCGTTGTCCGCGAGGTCCCTGCAAAGCCCCGGGCGGGGACAGCGCGTGAGTCGCCCCCGCGGGGACCCTCGCGCCGACCGTGTGTGTGTGCGCGTGCGCGTGTGCATGTGTGTGCGCGCGTGCATGTATGTGCGCGCGTGTGCATGTATGTGCGCGCGTGTGGACACGGGCTCGTCCTTCCGCCCCGTGGGCTGTGACCTTTCCGGGGCGTGTGCATGTATGTGCGCGCGTGCATGTATGTGCGCGCACGTGCAAGTATGTGCGCGTGTGCATGTTTGTGAGCGTGTGCATGTTTGTGAGCGTGTGCATGTCTGTGCTCGTGTGCATGTATGTGCGCGCGTGCATGTATGTGCGCGCGTGTGGACACGGGCTCGTCCTTCCGCCCTATGGGCTGTGACCTTTCCCGGGCGTGTGCATGTATGCGCGCGCGTGCATGTATGTGCACGCACGTGCAAGTATGTGCGCGTGTGCATGTTTGTGAGCGTGTGCATGTCTGTGCTCGTGTGCATGTATGTGCGCGTGTGCATGTATGTGCGCGTGTGCATGTATGCGCGCGCGTGTGCATGTATGTACGCGCGTGTGCATGTATGTGCGCGCGTGTGGACACGGGCTCGTCCTTCCGCCCCGTGGGCTGTGACCTTTCCCGGGCGTGTGCATGTATGTGCGCGTGTGCATGTATGTGCGCGCGTGTGGACACGGGCTCGTCCTTCCGCCCCGTGGGCTGTGACCTTTCCCGGGCGTGTGCATGTGTGTGCGTGTGTGCATGTATGTGCGCGCGTGTGCATGTATGTGCGCGCGTGTGCAGGTATGTGCGCGTGTGCATGTATGTGCATGCGTGTGCATGTATGCGCGCGTGTGCATGTATGCGCGGGCATGCATGTGTGCATGCGTGTGCATGTATGTGCGCGCGTGTGCATGTATGTGCGCGCGTGTGGACACGGGCTCGTCCTTCCGCCCCGTGGGCTGTGACCTTTCCCGGGCGTGTGCATGTATGTGCGCGCGTGCATGTGTGCGCGCGCGTGTGCATGTATGCGCGCGTGTGCATGTATGTGCGCGCGTGTGGACACGGGCTCGTGACTTCCGCCCCGTGGGCTGTGACCTGTCCCGGGCGTGTGCATGTATGTGCGCGCGTGTGCATGTATGTGCGCGCGCGTGCATGTATGTGCGCGCGCGTGCATGTATGCGCGAGCGTGTGCATGTATGTGCGCGCGTGTGGACACGGGCTCGTCCTTCCGCCCCGTGGGCTGTGACCTGTCCCGGGCGTGTGCATGTATGCGCGCGCGTGTGCATGTATGTGCGCGTGCATGTATGCGCGCGCGTGTGCATGTATGTGCGCGCGTGTGGACACGGGCTCGTCCTTCCGCCCCGTGGGCTGTGACCTGTCCCGGGCGTGTGCATGTATGTGCGCGCGTGCATGTGTGCGCGTGTGCATGTATGTGCGTGCGTGCATGTATGTGCGCGTGTGCATGTATGTGCGCGTGTGCATGTATGTGCGCGCGTGTGGACACGGGTTCGTCCTTCCGCCCCGTGGGCTGTGACCTTTCCCGGGCGTGTGCATGTATGCGCGCGTGTGCATGTATGTGCGCGCGTGTGCATGTATGTGCGCGCGTGTGGACACAGGCTCGTCCTTCCGCCCCGTGGGCTGTGACCTTTCCCGGGCGTGTGCATGTATGCGCGCGTGTGCATGTGTGTGCGCGTGTGCATGTATGTGCGCGCGTGTGGACACGGGCTCGTCCTTCCGCCCCGTGGGCTGTGACCTTTCCCGGGCGTGTGCATGTATGTGCGCGTGTGCATGTATGTGCGCGTGAGCATGTGTGTGCGCGTGCATGTATGTGCGCGCGTGTGCATGTATGTGCGCGCGTGTGGACACGGGTTCGTCCTTCCGCCCCGTGGGCTGTGACCTTTCCCGGGCGTGTGCATGTATGCGCGCGTGTGCATGTATGTGCGCGCGTGTGCATGTATGTGCGCGCGTGTGGACACAGGCTCGTCCTTCCGCCCCGTGGGCTGTGACCTTTCCCGGGCGTGTGCATGTATGCGCGCGTGTGCATGTGTGTGCGTGTGCATGTATGCGCGCGTGTGCATGTATGTGCGCGCGTGTGCATGTATGTGCGCGCGTGTGGACACAGGCTCGTCCTTCCGCCCCGTGGGCTGTGACCTTTCCCGGGCGTGTGCATGTATGTGCGCGCGTGCATGTGTGTGCGTGTGCATGTATGTGCGCGCGTGCATGTGTTTGCGTGTGCATGTATGTGCGCGCGTGCATGTGTGTGCGTGTGCATGTATGTGCGCGCGTGTGCATGTATGTGCGCGCGTGTGGACACGGGCTCGTCCTTCCGCCCCGTGGGCTGTGACCTGTCCCGGGCGTGTGCATGTATGTGCGCGCGTGCATGTGTGCGCGTGTGCATGTATGTGCGTGCGTGCATGTATGTGCGCGCGTGCATGTATGTGCGCGCGTGTGCATGTATGTGCGCGCGTGTGGACACGGGTTCGTCCTTCCGCCCCGTGGGCTGTGACCTTTCCCGGGCGTGTGCATGTATGCGCGTGCGTGTGCATGTATGTGCGCGCGTGTGGACACGGGCTCGTCCTTCCGCCCCGTGGGCTGTGACCTTTCCCGGGCGTGTGCATGTATGTGCGCGCGTGTGCATGTATGTGCGCGTGCATGTATGTGCGCGCGCGTGCATGTATGCGCGCGCGTGTGCATGTATGTGCGCGCGTGTGGACACGGGCTCGTCCTTCCGCCCCGTGGGCTGTGACCTTTCCCGGGCGTGTGCATGTATGCGCGCGTGTGCATGTATGTGCGCGCGTGTGGACACGGGCTCGTGCCTTCCGCCCCGTGGGCTGTGACCTTTCCCGGGCGTGTGCATGTATGTGCGCGTGTGCATGTATGTGCGCGCATGTGGACACGGGCTCATGCCTTCCGCCCCGTGGGTGGTGACCTTTCCCGGGCGTGTGCATGTATGTGCGCGTGTGCATGTATGTGCGCGCGTGTGCATGTATGTGCGCGCGTGTGGACACAGGCTCGTCCTTCCGCCCCGTGGGCTGTGACCTTTCCCGGGCGTGTGCATGTAAGTGAGCGCGTGCATGTATGCGCGTGCATGTGTGTGCGCGTGTGCATGTATGTGCGCGCGTGTGCATGTATGTGTGCGTGTGCATGTATGTGCGGGCGTGTGGACACGGGTTCGTGCCTTCCGCCCCGTGGGCTGTGACCTTTCCCCGGCGTGTGCATGTAAGTGAGCGCGTGCATGTATGTGCGCGCGCGTGCATGTATGTGCGCGTGTGCATGTATGCGCGCGCGTGCATGTATGCGCGCGCGTGCATGTATGTGCGTGCGTGCATGTATGTGTGCGTGTGCATGTATGCGCGGGCGTGCATGTGTGTGCGCGTGTGCATGTTTGTGAGCGTGTGCATGTTTGTGCTCGTGTGCATGTATGTGCGCGCGTGTGCATATATGTGCGCGTGTGCATGTGTGCGCGCGTGTGCATGTATGTGCGAGCGTGTGCATGTATGTGCGCGTGTGGACACGGGCTCGTCCTTCCGCCCCGTGGGCTGTGACCTTTCCCGGGCGTGTGCATGTATGTGCGCGCGTGCATGTGTGTGCGCGTGTGCATGTATGCGCGTGTGCATGTATGTGCGCGCGTGCATGTGTGTGCGCGTGTGCATGTATGTGCGCGTGTGCATGTATGCGCGCGCGTGTGCATGTATGTGCGCGCGTGTGCATGTATGTGCGCGCGTGTGGACACGGGCTCGTCCTTCCGCCCCGTGGGCTGTGACCTTTCCCGGGCGTGTGCATGTATGTGCGCGTGCATGTATGTGCGCGCGCGTGCATGTATGTGCGAGCGTGTGCATGTATGTGCGCGCGTGTGGACACGGGCTCGTGCTTTCCGCCCCGTGGGCTGTGACCTGTCCCGGGCGTGTGCATGTATGTGCGCGCGTGTGCATGTATGTGCGCGCGTGCATGTATGTGCGCGTGCATGTATGTGCGCGCGTGTGCATGTATGTGCGCGCGTGTGGACACGGGCTCGTCCTTCCGCCCCGTGGGCTGTGACCTTTCCCGGGCGTGTGCATGTATGCGCGCGCGTGTGCATGTATGTGCGCGCGTGCATGTATGTGCGCGTGCATGTATGCGCGCGCGTGTGCATGTATGTGCGCGCGTGTGGACACGGGCTCGTCCTTCCGCCCCGTGGGCTGTGACCTGTCCCGCGTGTGTTTGCGGGTTCCTAGCGCTCACTCAGGTCGCGTTGCCTGTTCCCTCTTTCCGACCGATGCTCTAGTAATAATAGCAATAGCGAGAGGAATCGTGAGAGTAAGAAGAGTAATGATGGCCGTAATAATAGTGATAATAACTAATAACAATATAGTAATAATAGTAATAATATAGTAATGACAGTAATGATGACATAGTAATGATAGTGAAAATAACTAATAACGATGTAGTAATAATAGTAATGATATAGTCATGTTGATAGTAATGATGACATAGTAATAATAGTGATAATAACTAATAACGATGCAGTAATAACAGTAATGATACCGTCATGTTGATAGTAATGATGACATAGTAATAATAGTGATAATAACTAATAACGATGCAGTAATAATAGTAATGATACCGTCATGATGATAGTAATGATATAGTAATAATAGTGATAATAACTAATAACGATGTAGTAATAATAGTAATGATATAGTCATGTTGATAGTAATGATGGCATAGTAATAATAGTGATCATAACTAATAAGTAACAATATAGTAATAATAGTAATAATATAGTAATGATAGTAATGATGATATAGTAATGATAGTGAGAATAACTAATAACGATGTAGTAATAATAGTAATGATACCGTCATGTTGATAGTAATGATGGCAGTAATAATAGTGATCATAACTAATAAGTAACAATATAGTAATAATAGTAATAATATAGTAATGATAGTAATGATGATATAGTAATGATAGTGATAATAACTAATAACGATGTAGTAATAATAGTAATAATATAGTCATGTTGATAGTAATGATGACAGTAATAATAGTGATAATAACTAATAACGATGTAGTAATAATAGTAATGATACCGTCATGTTGATAGTAATGATGACATAGTAATGATAGTGATAATAACTAATAACGATGTAGTAATAATAGTAATAATATAGTCATGTTGATAGTAATGATGGCATAGTAATAATAGTGATCATAACTAATAAGTAACAATATAGTAATAATAGTAATAATATAGTAATGATAGTAATGATGATATAGTAATGATAGTGATAATAACTAATAACGATGTAGTAATAATAGTAATGATACCGTCATGTTGATAGTAATGATGACATAGTAATAATAGTGATAATAACTAATAACGATGTAGTAATAATAGTAATGATATAGTCATGTTGATAGTAATGATGACATAGTAATAATAGTGATAATTAATAACAATATAGTAATAATAGTAATGATATAGTCATGTTGATAGTAATGATGACATAGTAATAATAGTGATCATAACTAATAAGTAACAATATAGTAATAATAGTAATAATATAGTAATGATAGTAATGATGATATAGTAATGATAGTGATAATAACTAATAACGATGTAGTAATAACAGTAATGATACAGTCATGTTGATAGTAATGATGACATAGTAATAATAGTGATAATAACTAATAACGATGTAGTAATAATAGTAATGATACCGTCATGTTGATAGTAATGATGACATAGTAATAATAGTGATAATAACTAATAACGATGTAGTAATAATAGTAATGATATAATGTTGATAGTAATGATGACAGTAATAATAGTGATAATTAATAACAATATAGTAATAATAGTAATGATACAGTCATGTTGATAGTAATGATGACAGTAATAATAGTGATCATAGCTAATAACGATGCAGTAATAACAGTAATGATACCGTCATGTTGATAGCAATGATGACATAGTAATAATAGTCATAATAACTAATAAGTAACAATATAGTAATAATAGTAATAATATAGTAATGTTGATAGTAATGATGATATAGTAATATTAATAGTAATAATGATATAGTAATAATGATATAGTAATAATAGTAATAATATAGTCATATTGATAGTAATGATGATATTGTAATAATAATAATAATGATATGGTAATAATGATAGCAATAATGATATAGTAATAGTAGGAATAATGATATAGTAATAATAATAGCAATAATGATATAGTATTTATGATATAGTAATGATATAGTGATAATGATATAGTAATGATATAGTGATAATAATAGTGATAATGATGTAGTAATAATAGTAATAATGATATAGTAATAATAGTGATAATAACTAATAACGATGCAGTAATAACAGTAATGATACCGTCATGTTGATAGCAATGATGACATAGTAATAATAGTGATAATTAATAACAATATAGTAATAATAGTAATGATATAGTAATAATAGTAATGATGATATCGTAATAATAGTGATAATAACTAATAACGATATAGTAATAATAGTAATGATACCGTCATGTTGATAGTAATGATGACATAGTAATAATAGTGATAATAACTAATGACGATGTAGTAATAATAGTAATAATATAGTCATGTTGATAGTAATAATGATACAGTAATAATAGTGATAATTAATAACGATGCAGTAATAATAGTAATAATATAGTCATGTTGATAGCAATGATGACAGTAATAATAGTGATAACTAATAATGATATAGTAATAATAGTAATGATGATATCGTAATAATAGTGATAATAACTAATAACGATGTAGTAATAATAGTAATGATACAGTCATGTTGATAGTAATGATGACATAGTAATAATTAATAATAATAATGATATGGTAATAATGATAGCAATAATGATATAGTAATCATAGGAATAATGATATAGTAATAATAGCAATAATGATATAGTATTTATGATATAGTAATGATATAGTGATAATGATATAGTAATGATATAGTGATAATAATAGTGATAATGATGTAGTAATAATAGTAATAATGATATAGTAATAATAGTAATGATACAGTCATGTTGATAGTAATGATGACATTGTAATAATAGTGATAATAACTAATAACGATGCAGTAATAACAGTAATGATACCGTCATGTTGATAGCAATGATGACATAGTAATAATTAATAATAATGATATGGTAATAATGATAGCAATAATGATATAGTAATAATAATAGCAATAATGATATAGTATTTATGATATAGTAATGATATAGTGATAATGATATAGTAATGATATAGTGATAATAATAGTGATAATGATGTAGTAATAATAGTAATAATGATATAGTAATAATAGTGATAATAACTAATAACGATGTAGTAATAATAGTAATGATATAATCATGTTGATAGTAATGATACAGTAATATTAATAGTAATAATGATATCGTAATAATAGTGATAATAAGTAATAAGTAATGATATAGTAATAATAGTAATAATATAGTAATGATAGTAATGATGATATAGTAATATTGATAGTAATAATGATATAGTAATAATGATATAGTAATAATAGTAATGATATAGTAATGTTGATAGTAATGATATAGTAATAATAGTGATAATAACTAATAACGATATAGTAATAATAGTAATGATACAGTCATGTTGATAGTAATGATGATATAGTAATATTAATAGTAATAATGATATGGTAATAATGATAGTAATTATGATATAGTAATAATAATAGCAGTAATGATATAGTAATAATAATAGCAGTAATGATATACTATTTATAATATAGTAATGATATAGTGATAGTGATATAGTAGATAATGCCATAGTAATAATAGTAATAATGATATAGTAATAATAGTAAAAGTGATATAGTAATAATAGTAATAATGACATAGTAGTAATAATGATCATATAGTAATAATAATACTAATATCAATGGCAATATAGCAATAGGATAGTAATGATATAGTAATAATGTATTAATAATGACAGTGATGATAGTATAGTAATATGGCAGTAACAATATGATAAGTATAAAGCAATAATGACATAGTAATAATAATGTGGTGATAATATAGTTATAATAGCGGTGATAGTAGCAATAACAGCAATAATAGTGGTAATACAGTAATAAGAATAGTAATGATGTAGTAATAATATGATAATAATAGTGATATAGTATTAATAATACTAATAATGTGGTGATAATAGCAGTAATGATAGTAATAATGATAGTTAATTATAATAGTCATGATGCAGTAATAATATTATAATAGTAATATAGTGATAACATTAGTAATAATACAGTAAGAATGATATAGTAGCAATAATAGTGATAATATAGTAATAACAGCAGTAATAGTAACAATGGCAATAACAACTATAATAGTAATAATAGTAATAGTCATTAGAGTAACATCAACAACTAGTAATAATGGCGAAAATAGCAATAATAGTGATTAATAGTAACGAACAGTAGTGATAAGAGTAATGACGACAGTAATGATAATAGCGATAATAATAATAGTACTCAAAATAGCAACAATAAGAGCAATTATAGCGACAGTGATGGTAACAGCAGGAATTTGCAGTAATGATAGCGATGATTAGTAATGATCACTAGTAATAAGAGTAATAATTATAGTAGTCATAATAGTACTAATATATATAATATATCGATAGGAATAACGGTAGTAATAATAATTAGTGATAACAGAAACGATACGGACGCCGAGTAATAATATCAATGATTAGAAATACTTGGCGTAGCAGGAAAAATGGTAATAATTAGTAATTAAAGTAATGATGGTAATAATACCGATGACAGTAACAATTAGTGCTGGTAACGGGAGTCATAATAACCAGCAACATTAGTAACAGTAATGCTAACGCCGAGCAATAATATCAACGACATTAGTAATAACAGTGATCATAGCCACGGTGAGTAATAATAGTAATGATTATTAGTAATAACAGTGATCATAGCCACGGTGAGTAATAATAGTAATGATTATTAGTAATAACAGTGATCATAGCCACGGTGAGTAATAATAGTAATGATTATTAGTAATAACAGTGATCATAGCCACGGTGAGTAATAATAGTAATGATTATTAGTAATAACAGTGATCATAGCCACGGTGAGTAATAATAGTAATGATTATTAGTAATAACAGTGATCATAGCCACGGTGAGTAATAATAGTAATGATTATTAGCAATAACAGTGATCATAGCCACGGCGAGTAATAATAGTAATGATTATTAGCAATAACAGTGATCATAGCCACGGCGAGTAATAATAGTAATAATTATTAGTAATAACAGTGATCATAGCCACGGTGAGTAATAATAGTAATGATTATTAGCAATAACAGTGATCATAGCCACGGTGAGTAATAATAGTAATGATTATTAGTAATAACAGTGATCATAGCCACGGTGAGTAATAATAGTAGTGATTATTAGTAATAACAGTGATCATAGCCACGGTGAGTAATAATAGTAATGATTAGACATGTTCTGAGTAACAGTAAAGATGCTAATCATTAGTAATGACAATAATGCTGATAATACTAGTAGCACTAATAGCAGCAACACAATAAGAGCAATAATGACGCTAAGATGAGTAATAATGAGGGTGATAATTAGTAATAATAGCAGGAACAGTAAAATGGCAGTAACACGAGCAAGGAGAGGAATAATCGTGCTAATGGTGAGTAATAATAAGGGTGGTGACTAGTAATAACGAAATAACATGAGCAATGAGAGTAATAATGATGCTATTGATGAGTATTAATAACAGTAATAACCAGTAATAATAGCAGTAACAATAAAATAACAATAACACAAGCAATAAGAGCACGAATGATGCTAATGATGAGTAATAATAAGGGTAATAATTAGTAATAATACCAGTAACAATTAAGTAGCAATAACAACGAGGAATGAGAGCAATAATGGTGCTAATGATGAGTAATAATAAGGGTGATAATTAGTAATAATAGCAGGAACAATAAAATAGCAACAGCACAAGGAATGAGAGCAATAATCATGCTAATGATGAGTAATAATGGTAATAATCAGTGAAATAGCAACAACATGAGCATTGAGAGTAATAATCGTGCTAATGATGAGTATTAATAACAGCAATAATCAGTAATAAGAGCAGTAACAATAAAATAACAATAACACAAGCAATAAGAGCACGAATGATGCCAATGATGAGTAATAATAAGGGTGATAATTAGTAATAATAGCAGGAACAATAAAGTAGCAATAACACGAGGAATGAGAGCAATAATGATGCTAATGATGAGTAATCATGAGGGTAACAATTAGTGATAATAGCAACAACACAAGTAATGATAGTAATAATGATGCTGATGATGAGTAATAAAGATGATAATTAGTAGTAATAGCAGTAACAATAAAATAGCATGAACACAAGCAATAAGGATAATAATGAGGCTAATGGTGAGTAATGATGAGGGTGATAATTAGTACTAACAGCAGTAACAATAAAATAGCAATAACACCAGCAATAAGAGTAATAATCAGCCTAATGATGAGTAATAATAAGGGTGATAATTAGTGAAATAACAACACGAGCAATGAGAGTAATAATGATGCTAATGATGAGTAATAAAGATGATAATTAGTAGTAATAACAGTAACAATAAAATAGCAGAACACCAACAAGAGCAATAATCAAGCTAATGATGAGTAATAATGATGGCAATAATCGGTGAAATAGCAACAACATGAGCATTGAGAGTAATAATGACGCTAATGATGAGTATTAATAACAGTAATAATCAGTAATAATAACAGTAACAATAAAATAACAATAACACAAGCAATAAGAGCATGAATGGTGCTAATGATGAGTAATAATAGGGGGTGATAATTAGTAATAATAGCAGGAACAATAAAGTAGCAATAACACGAGGAATGAGAGCAATAATGGTGCCAATGGTGAGTAATAATAAGGGTGATAATTAGTAATAATAGCAGGAACAATAAAATAGCAATAACACGAGGAATGAGAGCAATAATGATGCTAATGATGAGTAATCATGAGGGTAACAATGAGTGAAAATATCAATAACGTGAGCAAAGAGAGCAATAATGACGCTAATGATGAGTAAGGATAAGGGTAATAATTAGTAATAATGGCAGGAACAATAAAGTAGCAATAACACGAGGAATGAGAGCAATAATGACGCTAATGATGAGTAATAATGAGGGTAATAATTAGTGAAAATATCAATAACGTGAGCAAAGAGCAATAATGACGCTAATGATGAGTAACAATAAGGGTAATAATTAGTAATAATAGCAGGAACAATAAAATAGCAACAGCATGAGGAATGAGAGCAATAATGATGCTAATGATGAGTAATCATGAGGGTAACAATTAGTGAAAATATCAATAACGTGAGCAAAGAGCAATAATGACGCTAATGATGAGTAACAATAAGGGTAATAATTAGTGAAAATATCAATAACGTGAGCAAAGAGAGCAATAATGACGCTAATGATGAGTAACAATAAGGGTAATAATTAGTGAAAATATCAATAACGTGAGCAAAGAGAGCAATAATGACGCTAATGATGAGTAATAATGAGGGTAATAATGAGTGAAAATATCAATAACGTGAGCAAAGAGAGCAATAATGACGCTAATGATGAGTAATAATGAGGGTAATAATGAGTGAAAATATCAATAACGTGAGCAAAGAGAGCAATAATGACGCTAATGATGAGTAATGATAAGGGTAATAATTAGTAATAATAGCAGGAACAATAAAGTAGCAATAACACGAGGAATGAGAGCAATAATGATGCCAATGGTGAGTAATAATAAGGGTGATAATTAGTAATAATAGCAGGAACAATAAAATAGCAATAACACGAGGAATGAGAGCAATAATGATGCTAATGATGAGTAATAATGAGGGCAATAATGAGTGAAAATATCAATAACGTGAGCAAAGAGAGCAATAATGACGCTAATGATGAGTAATGATAAGGGTGATAATTAGTAATAATAGCAGGAACAATAAAGTAGCAATAACACGAGGAAGGAGAGCAATAATGACGCTAA
>NW_026843614.1:46499-71733 GCF_030254825.1 Meriones unguiculatus | reverse complement strand
AGAAGGACAAAAACGAAGAGAAGAAAGAAAAAGAAAAGAATGAGGTGGAGGAGGGTGAGAAGGAGTAGGAGAAGGAGGATGAGGAGAAGGAGGAGGAGGGGGAGAAGGGGAAGGGGGAGGAGGAGAAGGAGGCAGAAGAGGAGAAGGAAGAAGAGAAGAAGTAAGAGGAGGAAAAGAAGGAAGAATAGAAGGAGAAGTAGGAGGAGGAGAAGGAGGAGAAGGTGGAGAAGGAGAAGGAGGAGGAGAAGAAGGGGAGAAGAAGGAGAAACAGGAGGAGGAGGAGGAAAAGGAAGAGGAGAAGGAGAAAAAGGTGGAGGAGGAGAAAGAGGAGAAGGAGGAGGATGAGGAAGAGGAAGAGAAATAGAAGTAGGAGAAGGAAGAGAAGGAGGAGAAGGTAGTGGAGGAGGAGATGGAGGAGAAAAAGAGGAGAAGGAGGAAAAGAAGGAGGAGGAGCAGAAGTGGAGGAGAAGGAGAAAGAGGAGAAGGAGGAGGAGAAAGAGGAGAAGGAGGAGGATGAGGAAGAGGAAGAGAAATAGAAGGAGGAGAAGGAAGAGGAGAAGGAGGAGGAGAAGGAGGAGGATGAGGAAGAGGAAGAGAAATAGAAGGAGGAGAAGGAAGAGGAGAAGGAGGAGGAGGTAGTGGAGGAGGAGATGGAGGAGAAAAATAGGAGGAGGAGAAGGAGGAAAAGAAGGAGGAGCAGAAGTGGAGGAGAAGGAGAAAGAGAAGGAGAAGGAGGAGGAGAAGCAGATGCAGCAGGAGGAGGAGAAGGAGAAGAAGGAGAAGGAAGAGAAGGAGGAGGAGAAGGAGGAAGAGGAGAAGGAGGAAGAGAAAAAAGAGAAGAAGGAGGATGAGAAGGTGGAAGAGAAATAGGAGAAGGAGGAGGAGAAGGAAGAGGAGCAGGAGTAGAAGGAGAGAAGGAGGAGGAGGTGGAGGAAGAGACGGAGGAGAAAAAGGAGGAGAAAGAGGAGGAGGAGAAGGAGGAGAAGAAGAAGGAGGAGAAGGAGGAGGAGGAGCAGAATGAGTAGGAGAAGGAGGAGGAAGAGAAGTAGGAGAAA
Source organism: Meriones unguiculatus (assembly GCF_030254825.1). Classification (NCBI taxonomy): domain Eukaryota; kingdom Metazoa; phylum Chordata; class Mammalia; order Rodentia; family Muridae; genus Meriones; species Meriones unguiculatus. The sequence continues at coordinate 70,678 of NW_026843614.1, read as the reverse complement.
AAGAAGGAGAAGGAGGAGGAGGTGGAAGAGGGGAAGGAGAAGGAGGAGGAGGAAAAGAAGGAGATGGAGGAGGAGGAGGAGATGGAGGAGGAGTTGGAGGAAGGAGAAGGAGGAGACAAAGGATTAGGAGGAGGAGGAGAAGGAGAAGGAGAAGGAGGAAGAGGACAAGGAAAAAAAGAAGGAGGAGGAAAAGGAGAAGGAGGAGGAGCAGAATGAGGAGGAGGAGAAAGCGAAGGAGGAGAAGGAGAAGGAGGTGGAGGAGGAGAGAGAGGAGAAGGCAGAGGAGGAGAAAGAGGAAGAGAAATAGAAGGATGAGGAGGAGGTGGAGGAGGAGACGGAGGAGAAAAAGAAAGAGAAGGAGGAAGAGAAGAAGGAAAAGAAGGATGACACGAAGGAGGAGGAGGTGGAAGAGGAGAAAGAGGAGAATGAGGAGGAGAAAGAGAAAGAGAAATTAAAGGAGGAGGAGGAGGTGGAGGAGGAGAAAAAGGAGGACGACGAGGAGGAGGAGGAAGAAGAGAAAGAGAAGGTGGAAGAAGAAGGAGGAAGAGGAGAAAGAGGAGGAGGGGGAGATGGAGGAAGAGTAGCAGAATTAGGAGAAGCAGGAGGAAGAGAAGGAGCAGAAGCAGGAGGAGGAGAAGTAAGAGAAGGAGAAATAACAGGAAGAGGAGGAGGAGATTAATGAGGAGAAAGAGGAAAAGGAGGAGGAGAAGGAAAGTGGAGGATGGGGAGGAGAGGAAAGGGAGAAGAATGAGCAGAAGAAGGAAGAGGAGAAAAGGGAAGAGGAGTAGAAGGAGGACAAGGAAAAGGAGGAGAAGGTGGAAGAGAAGGAGAAGAATGAGGAGGAGAAAGAGGATGAGGAGGAAAAGTAGAAGAAGGAGGGGTAGAGGAGAAGGAGGAGGAGAAGGAGGAAAAGTAGAAGCATGAGGAGAAGGAAGAAAAGAAGGAGAAGGAGGAGGAGAAGGAGGAGGGGGAGAATGAGAAGGAGAAGGAGAAGGTGGAAGAGAAGGAGGAGGATGAGGAGAAGGAGGAGAAGGAAGATGAGAAGGAGGAGGACAAAAAAGAGAAGGAGGAAAAGGAGGATAATGAGGAGGAGGAGGGGGAGGAGAATGAGGAGGAGAAAGAGGAGGAGGAGAAGGACGAGAAGAAGGAGAAGGGGAAGACGGAGTAGGAGGAAGAAGGGGAAAGACAAGGAGGAGGAGAAGGAGAAGGAGGAGGAAGAAGAGGCAAAGAAGGTGGAGGAGGAAAAGAAGAAGAAGAGGAAGAGGAGGGGGAGATGTTGGAGGTCGGGGATGAGGAGGAGAAAGAGGAAAAGGAGGAGGAAGAAGGAGGAGGAGAAGGAGAAGGAGGAGAAGGAGGAGGAGGAATAAAAGTAGAAAGAGGGGAAGTTGGAAGAGGAGGAGAAGGAGGAGGAGGAGAACAAGGAGGAGGAGAAAGAGGAGGAGGAGGAGTAGGAAGAGAAAAGAGAGGAGGAGAAGGAGGAGGAGGAGGAGAAGGAGGAAGAGATGGAGAAGTAGAAGAAGGAGGAAAAGGAGGAGGAAGAGAAAGACGAGGAGGAGAACGAGGAGGCGGAAAAGGAGAAGGAGTAGGAGAAAAAGAAGGAGGAGGAGGAGGAAAAAATAGCAGAAGAAGTAAGAGGAGAAGGAAGAGAAGAAGGAAGAGGAGAAGGAGGAGAAGGAGGAGGAGGAAAAGGAGGAGGAGGAGATGGAAAAGGAGGAGATGGAGAAGGAAGAGGAGGAGGAAGAGAAGAAGGAAGAGGAGGAGACGAAGGAAGAGAAGGAAGCAGAGGAAGGAAGAGAAAGAGGAGTAGGGGGAGGATGGCGAGGAGAAGAAAAAGGAGGAGAAGGAGTAGGAGGAAAAGGAGGAGAAGTAGGAGGAGGAGGTGAAGGAGGAGAATTAGGAAGAGGAGAAGGAGGAGGAAGAGGAGAAAGAGGAGGAAAAGGAGGAGTAGGATAAAAATAAGGAAAAGGAGGACAATGAGGTGGAGGAGGTGCAGCAGAAGGAGTAGGATACGAAGGAGGAGAAGGAGGAGGAGAAGGAGGAGGAAGAGAAGTAGGAGGAGAAGGAGGAGGAAGAGAAGGAGAAGGAGGAGAAGAAATAGGAGAAGGAGGAAGAGGAGAAGGAGGAGAAGGAGGAAAAGGATGAGTAGAAGGAGGAGGAGAAAGAGAAGGAGGAGGAGAAGGAAAATGAGGAGGAGGAGAAGTAGGAGGAGAAAGAGGAGAAGGAGGAGAAGGAGGAAAAGGACGAGTAGAAGGAGGAGGAGAAAGAGAAGGAGGAGGAGAAGGAAAATGAGGAGGAGGAGAAGAAGTAGGAGGAGAAAGAGGAGAAGGAGGTGGTGGAGAAGGAGAAGAAGGAGGAGGAGGAGAAGGGGGAGAAGTAGGAGGAGCAGAAGAAGGAGGAGGAGAAGGAGGAGAAGGAGGAGGAGGGAGAGAAGTAGGAGGGGAAGGAGGAGAAGGAGGAGGAGAAGGAGGAGGAGTTGGAGGAGAAAATGTTGGAGGAGGAGAATGGGTGAAGTAGGAGGAGATGAAGGAGGAGGAGAAGCAGAGGTGGAGGAGAAGGGGGAGAAGTAGGAGGAGGGGAAGAAGGAGGAGGAGGATTTGGAGGAGAAGGAGGAGGAGGAAGAGAATGAAGAGAAAAAGTAGAAGTAAGAGCAAGTGAAGTAGGAGAACAAGGAGGGTCAGGAGAAGGAGGAGAAGAAAGAGGAAGAGGATGAAAAGGAGGAGAGGAGAAGGAGGAGAAAAATGAGGAGACGGTGGAGGAGGAGAAGGAGGTGGAGGAGGAGGAGGAGACGAAGGAGGAGGAGGACAAGAAGAAGGAGTCAGAGGAACAGGAGAAGAAAGAGAAGCAGGAGAAGGAGGAGAACTAGGAAAAGAAGGAGAAGAAGGAGGAGGAGGACAAAAAGGAGGAGGAGGAGAAGGAGGAAAACGATGTGGAGAAGGAGGAGGATATGGAGGAGGATAAGGAGGAGGAAGAGGAGGAGGAGGAAGACGAGAAGGAGGAGGATGAGAACGAGGAGGAGTAGAAGAAGGAGGAAGAGGAGGAGTAGAAGAAGGAGGAAGAGGAGGAGGAGAATGGTTAGAAGTAGAAGGAGGAGGAGAAGGAGGAGGAGTTTGAGGAGAAGGAGGAAGAGGAGAATGGAGAGAAGTACGAGGAGGAGAAAGAGGAGCAGGAGTTGGAGAAGAAGCAGGAGGTTGTGGAGCAGAAGGAGGAAGAGGAAGAGAAGGAGGAGAATGAGGAAGAAGAGGAGAAAGAAGAGAAGGAGGAGGAGAAGAAGGAAGAGGAGGAGAAGGACGAGGAGGAGAAGGAGGAAGAGAAATACGAAAAGGAGACAGAGGAGGATTAGGATGAGGAGGAGGAGAAAAAGAAGGAGAAGGAGGAGGAGAGAGAGAAGGAGGAGGATAAGGAGGAGGAGAATCTCCACTTCTGCTGTCAGCAGGAACTCAGTACCTAGAGGCGCTTCCTTCCATCAGCAAGAGAATAAAACTAATCCACAGACACACAGAGCGACACAGACACACACACACACACACGGGACATGCAGAGAGTCTAAATGAAAATAAAATAACTAGTTGGCCACATGGGAGGTAGACCAGTTGGCCATATGGGAGGTAGACCAGTTGGCCATATGGAAGGTAGACCAGTTGGTCATATGAAAGGTAGACCAGTTGGCCACATGGGAGGTAGACCAGTTGGCCATATGGAAGGTAGACCAGTTGGTCATATGGGAGGTAGACCAGTTAGCCCTTCCTACCATTAGTCTGTAAAGTCCTCCATTCTCTCCATCTGGACCCAGACCAGCTCTGCGTTCCTCCTCCTGCCCGAGAGACGCTCAGCCATCTTCACAGAGCTGTCAGCTAGCACGTTGGTCGCCTCCTCCTCCAGGAAGCCTTCCTCCCACCCCACCCTCCATATTTCCTCCTCCTCTGTCCCGTCCAGATCCCACACCACCCTCCCCCATCACCCCTCCTCCCAGAGATGCTTGTCCTCTTGGGCCCTTCATGGCTGCCTGGGAGATACAGCTGTGCCCAGGAGACGAGCGAAGGAACCATGATTGGAGGATGATCTCTTGATGAGGGGGGGGCAGCTTTGGTAGAGCATAATGGGGATTTCAGTTTGGGTTCCTACCCAAAGAGAGAGAGGGAGAGAGAGAGAGGACACAGAGAAGCAGAGAGACAGAGAGAGAGACAGAGACAGAGACAGAGAAGGAGAGAGAAGGGGAGAGGGAGAGAGAAGGACAGAGAGAAGGGGAGTAAGACAGAGAGAGAGAAGTACAGAGAAGGGGAGAGGGAGAGACAGAGAGGGAGAGAGACAGAGAAGGACAGAGAAGGAGGGAGATGGAGAGAGGACAGAGGAGAGAGAGGGAGAGAAGGACAGAGAGGGAGAGAGAGAGAGAGAGAGGGACAGAGAGTGAGAAGGACACAGAGGGGAGAGAGACAAACAGAGAGGGAGAAGGACAGAGAAGAAGACAGGGAGAGAGAGAGAGAGAGAGAAAGAGAGACAGAGAGACAGAGAGGGAGAGAGAAAGACACAACACTGGGAGCTCCATGAAGCCCTCAACAGAGCAGAGCTCCATCCTACCCAACCTTGGCATCAAGGTGGGGAGGAAGCGGACACACTCCCTCACACCCGCACCCGGCGTGTCTGTACCCAGGACCTGAAGAACCGACCTGCCCAAGGGAGCATGTGCCATGGTGTCCCTGTCAGTGGAGCACGGGGACCCGAGGTCGACGGCAGGCGTGAGGGCTGTGGTGACCAAGATCCAGTACCTCATTGAGCCCTGTGGCTCCGGCATGTCCAGGCTGACCCACAAGTGCAGGAAAAGAAGGAGGAGGACAAAAAGGAGGAGGAGAAAATGAGGAGAATGAGAAGGAGAAGAAGGAGAAGGAGGAGAAGGAGGAGAAAAGAAGGAGAATAAGGAGGAGAAGGAGGAGGATGAAGAAGGGAAAGAAGAAGGAGGGAAATGTGGAAAAGGAGGAGAATAAGGAGGAAGAGGGGGGGTAAAAGCAGGAGTAGAAGGAGGAGGAGGAGGAGAAGGAGGAGGAGAAGGAGGAGGAGGAAAAAAGGAGGAGAAAGAGGAGGAGAAGAAGGAGGACGAAAAGGTGTAGAAGGAAGAAAGGGAGGAGAATGAGAAGGAAGAGGGGTAGGAGAATGAGGATTAGAAGGAGAAGGAGCAGGAGGAAGAGGAGAAGGTGGAGAAGGAGCAGGAGGAGAAGGAACAGAAGGAGGAGGAGGAAGAGAAGGAGGAGTTGGAGGAGAAGCAGGAGGAGAAGGAAGAAAAGGAGAAGGAGGAGGTGAAGACGAAGGAGGAGGAGAAGGAGGAGGAGGAGAAGGAGGAGAAGAATGAGGAGGAGGATGAAAAGGAGGAGAGGAGAAAAGGAGGAAAATGAGGAGGAGGAGAAGAAGGACGAAGAGGAAGAGGACGAAGAAGAGAAGAAGAAAGAGGAGAAGGAGGAGATGAAGGAACAGGAGAAAGGAGGAGAAAGAGAAGGAGGAAGAGGATGACGAGGAGGAGGAGGAGGAGAAGGAGAAATAGGAGGACGAGAAGGGCGAGGAGCAGGAGAAGGAGGAGGAAAAGGAGGAGAAAGAGGAGGAGAAGGAGGAGGAGAAGGAGGATGAGCTGGAGTAGGAGGAGAAGAAGGAGGAGAAGGAAAAGGAGGAGGAGGAGGAAAAGAAGGAGGAGGAGATGGAGGAGGAGAAGATGGAGGAGGAGAAATAGGAGGAGGAGGAAGCAGAGGAGGGAGAGAAGAAGGAAGAGGAGGATGAGGAAACGAAGGAAGAGGAGGTAGCAGAGGAAGGTGGAGAAAGAGGAGACGGAGGAGGAGAAGGAGGAGGAGGAGAAGAGGAGGAGGAGAAAGAGGAGGAGGAGAAGGAGGAGAAGAAATAGGAGGAGGAGAAAGAGGAGGAGGAGGAGAAGGAAGAGGAGAAGGAGGAGGAAAATGAGGAAGAGGAGAAGGAGGAAAAGGACGGGGAGAAAGAGGAGGAGTAAGACAAGAAGGAGGAGGAGGAGAACCAGGAGGAAGAGGAGAACGAGGATGAGGAGAAAAAGAGGAGGAGAAAGAGCAGAAGGAGGTGGTGGAGGAGGAGAAGGAGGAGGTGGAGAAGGGGAGAAGTAGAAGGAAGAGGAGGAGTTGGAGGAGATGGAGGAGGAGGAGAAGGGGGAAAAGAAAAAGGAGGAGAAAGAGAAGGAGGAGAAGGAGGAGAAAGAAAAGGAATGAGAAGGAGAAGTAGGAGGAAGGAGGAGGAGGAGGAGAAGGAAAAGGAGGAGGAGGATAAGGAGGAAGAGAAGGAAGAGGAGGAGGAGAAGTTGGAGAAGGAGGAGTAGGAGCAGAAGGAGGAGAATGAGGAGGAGGAGGAGGAAGAGGAGAAGGACAAGAAGAAAGAGGAGAAAGAAAAGAAGGAGGAGAAGAAGGAGGAGGAAGGGGAGAAGGAGGTGGACGAGGAGGAGAAGGAGTAGAAAGAGGAAGGGGAGGAGGAAGAGGAGGAGGAAAAGGAGAAGGAGGAAAAGGAGGAGAAGAAGGAGAAGGATAAAGAGAAGGAGGAACTGAAGGAGGATAAGAAGGAGGTGGAGGAGAAAGAGGAGGAGGAAGAAGGAGTAGGAGGAGAATAAGGAGGAGGAGGAGGAGGAGAAGGAGGAAAAGAAAGAGAAGGAGGAGGAGAAGGAAGAAAAAATAGAAGGAGAAGTAAGAGGAAGAGAAAGGGAAGAAGGAAGAGGAGAAGGAGGAGGAGAAGAAGGAGAAGGAGGAGGCGAGAGGAAAAGGAGAAGGCTGAGGAGAACAAGGAGAAGGAGGAGGAGAAGGAGAAAGAAGAGGAGGAGTAGGAAGAAGAGGAGAAGGAGGAGTAGAAGGAGGAGGAGGAATAGGAGGAGAAAGAGGAGGAGGAAGAGAAGGAGGAAGAGGAGTAGGATGAGGAGGATTAGGAAAAGAAAGAGGAGGAGGAGAAGGAAGATGAGGAGAAGGAGGAGGAGATATAGGAAGAGAAGGAGAAATAGGAGGAAAAGGAGGAGGAGATATAGGAGGAGAAATAGAAGGAGGACAAGGATATGGAGAAGGAGAAGGAAAGAGGAGGGGGAAGAGGAGGAGGAGTATGACAAGGAGCAGGGAGAAGAGGAGGAGTAGAAGGAGGAGGAGGAGAAGGAGGAGGAGAAGGAATAGGAGAAGGAGGAGAAGGAATAGGAGAAGGAGGAGGAGGAGAAAAGGAGGAGAAGGTGGAGGAGGAGGAAAAGGAGAAGGAGAAGAAGGAGGAGGAGACGGTTGGGGAGGAAAAGGAGAAGGAAGAGAAGGAAAAGAAGTAGGTGGATGAAAAAAGGAGGAGAAGAAGGAGGAAGAGGAAGCAGTGGAAGGAGGAGTTTAAGTGGAGGAGAACGAGGAGAAGAAGGAGGAGGAGAAGGAAGAGGAGAAGAAGGAGGAGGAGGAAAAGGAAGAGAAGGAGGAAAAAGAAAGAAAAAAGGAGAAAACAGGGGAGAAAAAGGAGAAAAAACAGGAGGAGTAGATGGAGGAGGAAAACAGAGGAGGAGGAGGAAGAGAATGAGGAGGAAAAAACAAAGAGGAGGAAGAGGAGGAGGGGGAGAAAGAAGAGGAGGAGGAGAAGGAGGAGGAGAAAAAGGAGGAGGAGAAGGAGGAGGAGAAAAAGGAGGAGATGTAGGAAGAGAAGAAGGAGGAAGAGGAGGAGGAGAAAGAGGAGTTGGAGGAGGAAGAGCAGAAGGAGAAGGATAAGAAGGAGGAGAGGAGGAAGAAAAAATTTAGAAGGAGGAGGACAAGGAGAAGGAGTAGAAGGAGGTGGAAGAGGAGAAGGAGGAAAAGGAAGAGGAGGAACATGTGGAAGAGAAGGAAGAGGAAGAGAAAGAGGAGGAAGAGGAGAAGGAGGGGGAGATGGAGAAGGAGGAAGAGGAGAGAGAGGGGGAGATGGAGGAGGAGGAGGAAGAGGAAGAGGAGAGGGAGGAGGAGAAGAAAAATGAGGAGAAGGAGGATGGGAAGAAGGAGGAAGAGGAGGAGAACGACAAAAAGGAGTAGGATGAGGAGGATTAAAAGAAGGAGGAGAAGGTGAGATGGAGAAGGAGCAGGAGAAGAAAGAGGAGGAGGAAAAGGAGAATAAGGAGGAGAAGGAGGAGGAGAAGAAGGAGGAGGAAAAGAAGGAGGAGGATGAAAAGGAGAAGGAGAAGGAGGAAGAGAACGAAAAGGAGAAAGAGGAGGAGAATGAGAAAAAGAGGAGAAGGAGGAGAAAAATGAGAAAAAAGAGGAGGAAAAGAAATAGGAGAAGTAGGAGTAAGAGCAGAAGGAGGAGGAGAATGAGGACAAGGAGGAAGAGGAGGAGAAAACGAAGGAGGAGAAAGAGGAGGAGGGGAGAAGCAGGAGAAGGAGGAGGAAGAGGTGGAGGAGTGAGAAGGAGAATGAGAATGAGGAGGAGGAGGAGAAGAAGGAGGAGGAGAGGAGGAAGAGAAAGAGTAGAAGGAGGAGAAGGAGGAGAAAGAGGAGTAGAAGGAGGAGGAAGAGGAGAAGGAGAAAAAGAAAGAGGAGGAGAATGTGGAAGAAAAGGAAGAGGAAGAGAAGTAGGAGGAGGAGGGGGAGATGGAGAAGGAGGTGGAAGAGGAGAGGAAGGAGGAGAAAAAGGAGGAGAAAAGGAGGAGATGGAGGAGGAGGAGTATGAGGAGAAGAAGAAAGTGGAGTAGGAGTAGGAGGAGAAGGAGGAGGGGAAGAAGGAAGAGGAGGAGGAGAAGGTGGAGACGAAGGAGGAGAAGGAGGAGGAGAAGGATCAGAATAATTAGAAGGAAGAGGAGGAGAAGGAGCAGAAAAAGTAGAAGGAAGAGGATGATGAGGAGAAGCAGGAGAAGAAGGAGGAGGAGAAAAAGAGGGAAAGTGGGAGGAGGAAGAGAATTATAAGGAGCAGAAGGAGGAGAATGATGAGATGGAGGAGAAGGAGGAGGAAAAGGAGGAAGAGGAGGAGAAGAAAGAGGAGGATGAGGAGAAGAATGAGGAGGAAAAAGAGGAGGAGAAGGGGAGAAGGAGGAGGAGAAGAAGGAGGAAGAGGAGAAGGAGGAGGAGAAGGAGGAGAAGGAGTAAGAGGAGAAGAAGGAGGAGAAAAGAGAGGAGGAGGAAGATGAGGAGGAGAAGAAGGAGGAGGAAAAAGAGGAGGAGGACAGGCAGAAGGAGGAGAGGAAGAAGGAAGAGGAGGAAGACGATAAGGAGGAGGAGAAGGAGGAGAAGGAGGAGGAGAAGGAGCAGTATGAGGAGGAGGATCAGAAGGAGGAGGAGAATGAGGAGGAGGAGTAAGAGGAGAAGAAGGAGGAGAAAAGAGAGGAGGAGAAAGATGAGGAGGAGAAGAAGGAGGAGGAAAAAGAGGAGGAGGACAGGCAGAAGGAGGAGAGGAAGAAGGAAGAGGAGGAAGACGATAAGGAGGAGGAGAAGGAGAAGAAGGAGGAGGAGAAAAAGGAAATAGAGGAAGAGGAGAAGGAGGAAGAAGAGGAGGAGAAAAAAGAGGAAGAGGAGGAAGAAAAAGAGGAGTTGGAAAAGGAAGAGAAGAAGGAGGAGGAGAGGAAGAAGAGAAAGAGTAGAATGAGGAGGAGAAAGAGGAGTAGGAGGAAGAAGAGAAGAAGGAAAAGGAAGAGGAGGAGAATGTGGTAGAGAAGGGGCAGGAAGAGAAGTAGGAGGAGGAAGAGAAGGAGGGGAGATGGAGAAGGAGGAGGAAGAGGAGAGGGAGGAGGAGAAAAAAGAGGAGAAAAGGAGGAGATGGAGGAGGAGGAGGAAGAGGAGAAGGAGAAAGAGGAGTAGGAGGAGGAAGAGAATGAGGAAAAGGAGTAGGATGAGGAGGACGAAAAGAAGGAGGAAGAGAGGAGGAAGAGAAAGAGGAGAAGGAGGAGGAGGAGAAAAAGGAGGAGAAGGAGAGAAGGTGGAGAAGAAGGAGGAAAAGAAGGAGAAGGAGGAGGAGGGGAAGAGGAGAATGAGGAGGAGGAGGAGTAAGACGAGGAGAAGGAGGAGGAGGAGTAAGAGGAGGAGAAGGATGAAGAGGAGAAGAAGGCAGAGGAAAAAGAGGATGAGGAGGGGGAGAAGGAGGAGGAGAAGAAGGAGGAAGAGGAAGAAGAGAAATAGGAGGAGAAGGAGGAGAAGGAGGAGGAGCAGAAGAGGAGGAAAAGGAGGAGGAGGATTAAGAGGAGAAGAAGGATGAGGAGAAAAAGGAGGAAGAGGAGGAAGAAAAAGAGGAGTTGGAAAAGGAGAAGGAGGAGGAGAAGAAGGAGGAGGAGAGGAGGAAGAGAAAGTAGAATGAGGAGGAGAAAGAGGAGGAAGAACGAGGAAGAGGAGAAGGAGGAAATGAAGAGGACGAGAACGTGGAAAAGAAGCGGGAGGAAGAGAAGTAGGAGGAGGAGGAGAAGGAGGAAGAGATGGAGAAAGAGGAGGAAGAAGAGAGGGAGGAGGAGAAGGAGGAGGAGGAGATTAAGGAGGAGAAGAAGAGAAGGTGGAGGAGGAGGAGGAGAAGGAGGAGGAGAAAGAGGAGGAGAAGGAGGAGGAGAAAGAGGAGGAGAAGGAGGAGTTGGAAAAGGAGGAGAAGGAGGAGGGGGAGAAAGAGGAGGAGGAAGTGAAGGAGGAGGATGAGAAAGAGAAGAAGGTGAAGGAGTAGGAAGAGAATTAGAAGGAGGAGGAGGAGAAAAGGAAGAGAAATAGAAGGAGGAGCAGGAGGAGAAGAAGGAGGAGAAGGAGGAGGAAAATGAGGGGGAGTGGGAGGAGAAAGAAAATTATGAGGAGGAGAAGGAGGAGAATGATGAAATGGAGGAGAAGGAGGAGAAGGAGGAGGAGAAAAATTAGATAGAGGAAGAAGAGGAGGAGAAAAAGGCGGAAGAAGAGGAAGAAAAGGAGGAGTTGGAAAAGGAGGAGAAGGAGGAGGAGAAGAAGGAGGAGGACAGGAAGAAGAGAAAGAGTAGAATGAGGAGGAGAAAGAGAGTAGAAGGAGGAGGAAGAGGAGAAGAAGGAAAAGGAAGAGGAGGAGAACGTGGAAGAGAAGGGGGAGGAAGAGAAGGAGGAGGAGGAGGAGAAGGAGGGGAGATGGAGAAGGAGTTGGAAGAGGAGAGGAAGGAGGAGAAAAAGGAGGAGAAAAGGAGGAGATGGAAGAGGAGGAGGAAGAGGAGAATGAGAAAGAGGAGTAGGAGGAGGAAGAGAATGAGGAGGGGAAGAAGGAGGAGAAAGAAGAGAACCAGGAAAACGAATAGGATGAGGAGGAGGAAAAGGAGGAAGAAGAGAGGAGGAAGAGAAAGAGGAGAAGGAGGAGAAGGAGGAGGATTAGAAAAAGGAGGAGAAGAAGAAGAGAAGGTGGAGGAGAGGGAGGAGGAGAAGAAGGTAAAGGAGGAGAAGGAGGAGGAGGGGAGGAGGAGGAGAATGAGGAGGAGAAGGATGAGGAGGAGAAGGTGGAGGAAAAAGAGGATGAGGAGGGGGAGAAGGAGGAGGAGAAAAAGGAGTAAGAGGAAGAAGAGGAGAAGTAGGAGGTGAAGGAGGAGAAGGAGGAGGAGCAGAAGAGGAGCAGAATGAGGAAGAGGATTAAGAGGAGGAGAAGAAGGAGGAGGACAAAGAGGAGGAGGAGAAGAAGGAGGAGGAAAAAGAGGAGGAGGAGGGGGAGAAGGAGGTGGAGAAGAAGAAGGAGAAGGGGGAGAAAAAGGAGATGGAGGAAAAGGAGAAGGAGAAAGAGGAGGAGGAAAAAATGGAGGAAGAGGAGGAAGAAAAAGAGGAGTTGGATAAGGAGAAGGAGGAGGAGAAGGAGGAGGAGAGGAGGAAGAGAAAGAGTAGAATGAGGAGGAGAAAGAGGAGTAGAAGGAGGAGGAAGAGGAGAAGGAGCAAAGGAAGAGGAGGAGAAAGTAGAAGAGAAGAGGGAGGAAGAGAAGTAGGAGGAGGAGGAGGAGGAGGGGGAGATGGAAAAGGAGGAGGTAGAGTAGAGAGAGGAGGAGAAGGAGGAGGAGGAGAAAATGGCGGAAAAGGAGAGAAGGTGGAGAAGGAGGAGGAGAAAGAGGAGGAGAAGTAGGAGGAAAAAAAGAAGGCGGGGGAGGAGGAGAAGGAGGAATTGAAGAAGGAGGAGGAGACAAAAAGAGAAGGAGGAGGAGGTCGAGGAGGAGACTGAGGAGAAGGAGGAGTAGAAGCAGGAGGAGAAGGAGAATGAGGAGGAGAAGGAGGAGGAGAAGAAGTAGGAGAAAAAGGAAGAGAAGGGGGAGGAAAAGGAGGAGAAAAAAAGTAGGAGGAGAAGAAGGAGAATTAGGAGAAGGAAGAAGAGGAGGAGAAGACAGAGGAGGAGAAAGAGGAAGAGAAGGAGTATGAGAAGGAGGAGTTGGAAAAGGAGGAGAAGGAGGAGGGGAGAAAGAGGAGGAGGAAGAGAAGGAGGAGGATGAGAAAAAGAAGGTGAAGGAGTAGGAAGAGAATTAGAAGGAGGAGGGGAGAAAAGGAAGAGAAATAGAAGGAGGAGCAGGAGGAGAAGAAGGAGGAGAAGGAGGAGGAAAAGGAGGGGGAGTGGGAGGAGAAAGAGAATTATAAGGAGGAGAATGATGAGATGGAGGAGAAGGAGGTGGAGAAGGAGGAGGAAAATGAGAAGGAGGGTTAGGATTAGGAGAAGGAGGAATTGAAGGAGGAAGAGACGAAGGAAGAAAAGAAGGAGTCAGTCGAGGAGGAGACGGAGCAGAAGGAGGAGGAAAAAAAGGAGGAGGAGGAGAAGGAGGAGGAATAGGAGAAGAAGGAGGAGGAGGAGTAAGAGGAGAAGGAGGAGGAGAAAGAAAAGGAGGAGGAAGAGGAGAAAAAGGAGGAGGAGGAAAAAGAGGGGGGAGAAGGAGGAAAAGAAGGAGGAAGAGGAGAAGGAGGAAGAAAAAAGAGATAGAGGAAGAGGAGAAGGAGGAAGAAGAGGAGGAGAAAAAGGAGGAAGAGGAGGAAGAAAAGGAGGAGTTGGAAAAGGAGGAGAAGGAAGAGGAGAAGAAGGAGGAGGAGAGGAAGAAGAGAAAGAGTAGAATGAGGAAGAGAAAGAGGAGTAGAAGGAGGAGGAAGAGGAGAAGAAGGAAAAGGAAGATGGAGAGAACGTGGAAGAGAAGGGGGAGGAAGAGAAGTAGGAGGAGGAGGAGAAGAAGGGGAGATGGAGAAGGAGGAGGAAGAGGAGAGGGAAGAGGAGAAAAAGGAGGAGAAAAGGAGGAAATGGAGGAGGAGGAAGAGGTGAATGAGAAAGAGGAGTAGGAGGAGTAAGAGAATGAGGAGGGGAAGAAGGAGGAGAAGGAAGAGAATGAGGAAAAGGAGTAGGATGATGATTAGGAAAAGAACGAGGAAGAGAGGAGGAAGAGAAAGAGGAGAAAAAGGAGGAAAAGGAGGAGGAGAAAAAGGAGGAGAAGAAGGAGAGAAGGTGGAGGAGGAGGAGAAGGAGGAAAAGGAGGAGAAGTAGGAGAAGGAGGGGAAGAGGAGGAGAATGAGGAGGAGTAAGAGGAGGAGAAGGAAGTGGAGAAAGAGGAGGAGAAGGATGAGGAGAAGAAGGCGGAGGAAAAAGAGGATGAGGAGGGGGAGAAGGAGGAGGAGAAGAAGGAGGAAGAGGAAGAAGAAGAGATATAGGAGGTGAAGGAGGAGAAGGAGGAGGAGAAGGAGGAGGAGCAGAAGAGGAGCAAAATGAGGAAGAGGATTAAGAGGAGGAGAAGAAGGAGTAGGACAAAGAGGAGTAGGAAGATGAGGCGGAGAAGAAGGAGGAGGAAAAAGAGGAGGAGGAGGGGGAGAAGGAGGAGGAGGAGAAGGAGAAGGAGGAGGAGAAAAAGGAGATGGAGGAAGAGGAGAAGGAGGAAGAGGAGGAGGAGAAAATGGAGGAAGAGGGGGAAGAAAAAGAGTTGGAAAAGGAGGAGAAGGAGGAGGAGAAGGAGGAGGAGAAATAGGAGGAGAAGGAGGAAAAAAAGGAGAAGGAGGAGGGGGAGAAAGAGGAGGAGGAGGAGAAGAAGGAGGAGAAGGTGAAGGAGTAGGAAGAGAATTAGAAGAAGGAGGAGGAGAAAAGGAAGAGAAATAGAAGGAGGAGCAGGAAAAGAAGGAGGAGAAGAAGGAGGAGGAAAAGGAGGAGGAGGAGGTCGAGGAGGAGACGGAGAAGGAGGAGCAGAAGCAGGAGGAGGAGGAGGAGGAGAAAAAAGAAGAGGAAAAATAGGAGTAGGACGAGGAGAAGGAGGAGAAGGAGGAGAATGAGGAGAAGAAGGAGGAGGAGGAAAAAAGCATGAGGCGGAGGATGAGAAGAAGTAGGAGGAAAAGGCGAAGGAGAAGAAGGAGGAGAAAGAGAAGGAGAAGAAGGAGGAGAATAAGTAGGAGGAAAAGGAGGAGAAAAAAAGAAAAAAGATGAGGAGAATTAGGAGAAGGAGGAAGAGGAGGAGAAGATGGAGGAGGAGAAAGAGGAGTAGGTGGAGAAGCAGGAGGAGAAGGAGGAGGAGGAGGAGGGGGAGGAGAAAGAGGAGAATGAGGAGGAGGAGGGCGAGAAAGAGGAGGAGGAGGAGAAGGAGAAAAAGGAGGAGGAGGAGAATGAGGAGTAGGAGGATGATGAGGAGAAGAAGGAGGAGGAAAAAGAGGAAGAGGAGGGGGAGAAGGAGGAGGAGAAGAAGAAGGAGGAAGAGGAGGAAGAGGAGAAGGCCGAGGAGAAGGAGGAGAAGGAGGAGGAGAAAAAGTAGATGGAGGAACAGAAGGAGGAAGAGGAGGAGAAAGAGGATTTGAAGGAGGAGGAGAAGAAGGAGGAGGAGAGGAGGAAGAGAAAGAATAGAAGGAGAAGGAGAAAGAGTAGAAAGAAGAGTAGAAGGAGGAAGAGGAGGAGGAAAAGGAGGAGGAGGAGAACATGGAAGAGGAGGGGGAGCAAGAGAAGTAGGAGGAGGTGGCGAAGGAGGGGGAAATAGAGAAGGAGGAGGAAGAGGAGAGGGAGGAGGAGAAAAAGAAGGAGAAAAGAAGGAGAAGGAGGAGGAGGAGGAGGAAGAAGAGGAGTAGAAAGAGGAGGAGGAGGGGAAGGAGAAGGAGGAAGAGAACAAGGAAAAGGAGTAGGATGAGGAGGAGGAAAAGAAGGAGGAGGAGAAGACGGAGGAATAGGAGAAGGAGGAGAAGGAGGAGGAGAAAAAGCAGGAGATGGAGGATGAAGAGGAAGAAGAGGAAGAGAAAGAGGAGTAGGAGGAGGTGGAAGAGAAGGAGGAAGAGGATTAGGAGGAGGAGAAGTAGGAGAAAGAGGAGTAGAAAGAGGAGGAGAGGGAGGAGGAGAAAGAGAAAAAGGAGAAGGAGGAGGAGAAGGAGGAGGATGAGGAGGAGAAGGAGAAGAAGCAGGAAGAGAATTAGAAGGAGGAGAAGGAGGAGGAGGATAAAAGGAAGATAAATAGAAGGAGGAGCAGGAGGAGAAGAAGGAGGAGAAGGAGGAGGAAAAGGAGAAGGAGGGGAGGGGGAGGAGAAGGAGGAATTGAAGGAGGAGGAGGAGAAGAAAAAAGAGAAGAAGGAGGAGGTCGAGGAGGAGATGGAGGAGAAGGAGGAACAGAAGCAGGAGGAGGTGGAGGAGAAAGAGGATGAGGAGAAAAAGGAAGAGGAGAAAGAGGAGATGGACGAGGAGAAGGAAAAGGTGGAGAAGAAGGAGAAGGAGGAGGAGAAGGAGGAGGAGGCATAAAAGGATGAGGTGAAGGAGGAGAAGCAGGAGGAAAAGGCGAAGGAGAAGGAGGAGAAAAAGGAGGAGAAAGGGGAGGAAAAGGAGGAAAAAAGGAGAAAAAAGAAGAGGAAGGGAAGGAGGAGGAAAATTAAGAGGAGGTGGAAGAGGAGGAGAAGATGATGGAGGAAAAAGAGGAGGAGGGAGAGAAGCAGGAGCAGGAGGAGGAAAAGTAAGAGGGAGAAGAGGAGGAGGAGGGGAAGAAGGAGGAGGAGGAAGACAACGAGGAAACGGAGTAGGATGAAGAGGATTAAAAGAAGGAGGAGAGGAGGAAGAGAAAGAGGAAAAGAAGGAGAAGGAGGAGCTGGAGGAGGAGGAGGAGAAGTAGGAGGAGGAAGAGAAAAAGGAAGAAAAGTAGGAGCAGGAGGAGAAGGATGATGAGAAAGGAGAGAAAGAGAATTAGAAGAAGGCGGAAGAGGAGAAGGAGGAAAAGGAAGAAGAGAAAATGGAGGAAGAGGAGAACATGGAGAAGGAGGAGGAGAAGAAGGATGAGGAGGAGAAAAAGGAGGAGAGAAGGAGGAGAAGGAGGAAAAAAGAGGAGGAAAAGGTGGAGGAGGCATATGAGAAGGTGGAGGAGAAGGAGGAGAAGGAGAAGACATAGAAGGAGGAGGGGGAGTGGGAGGAGGAAGAGAATTAGAAGGAAGAGAAGAGAAAGAGAATAGAAGGAGGAGCAGAAGAAGGAGAAAAGAGGAGAAGGAGGAGGAGAAGTCGGGGAGGCAAAGAAAGAGGAGGAGAAAAAGAGGAAGAGAAAAAGGAGAAGGAGGAGAAGGAGGAAAAGAAAGAAAAGGAGGAGGGGGAGAATGAGGAGGAGGAAGAAAATTAGAGGAGGAGGAGAATAAGGAGGAGGAGGAGGGGGAGATCGAGGAGGAGGAGGAAGAGGAGAAGGAGAATCAGAAAAAGGAGGAGAAAAAGCAGAGATGAGGAGGAGGAGAAGAAGGAAGTGAAAAAGAAGGAGGAGAAGGAAGAGGAGAAGGAGGAGGAGGAAGAGGAGGAGGGGGAGAAGGAGGAGGAAGAAGAAAAGAAGAAGGAGGAGGAGAACAAGAAGGAGCAGGAGAAGGAGGAGGAGAAAAAGGAGGAGCAAAAAGAGGAGATGGAGGAGGATGAGAAAGAGGAGGAGGAGTAGAAGAAGTAGGAGGAGGAAGAGAAGGAGGAAGAGGAGTAGTAGTAGGAGGTGAAGGATGAGGAAAAGGAAGAGAAAGATGAGTAGAAGGAGGTGGAAGAGGAGAAGGAGGAAAAGGAAGACGAGGAGAACATGGAGAAGGAGGAGAAGGTAGAGAAGTAGGAGGAGGAGGAGAAGGAGGAGTAGGAGGAAAAGGAAGAGGAGGAGAAGGAGGAGGAGAAGGAGGAGAAAAAAAGAGAAGGTAAAGAAGCATGAGGAGGAATAGGAGAAGGGGGACAATGAGGAGAAGGAGGAGAAAAAGGAGGGGGAGAAGGAGGAGGAGGAGGAGGGGGAGGAGGAGGAGAAAGAAAAGAAGGAGGAGGAGGAAAACAAGGATGACGAGATGGAGGGGAAGGAGAAAAAGGAGAAGAAAAGGAGGAGATGCAGGAGGAGGAGAAAGAGAAACAGGAAGAGGAGGAGGAGGAGGAGAGGAGGAGGAAGAAGAGAAGGAGGAAAAGGAAGAGGAGGAGGAGGAGAACGTGGACTAGAAGGAGGAGAAGGTGGAAAAGGATGAGGAGGAGAAGGAGGAGGAGGAGAAGTAGAAGGAGGAGGAGGAGGAGGAGGAGGAGGAGGAGGAAGAGAATTAGAAGGAGGAGAAGGTGGAAGAGGAGGAACAGAAGGAGGAGGAGAAGGAAGAGAAGGAGGAAGAGAAGGAGGAGGAGAAGGCAAAGGAGGAGGAGGAGGAGGAGAAGGAGGAGGAGGAAGAGAAGGAGGAGGAGAAGGCAAAGGAGGAGGAGGAGGAGAAGGAGGAGGAGAAGTAGGAGAAAAAGGAGGAGAAGAAGGAGGAGGAGAAGGGAGGAGGAGGAGGAAGAGGAGAAGGAGGAGGAGAGGAAGAGGATGAGGAGAAGGAGGAGGAGGAGAAGGAGGAAATAGTAGGAGGAAGAGGAAACCCCAGGATGTGGGACTGGAAGTAGCAGGGAATGAGGACTGAAAGTAGCAGGAGGACAGCAAACAGCAGCTGGGGAGGAGAGGAGGGAGATCGGTGGCCATGCCAACAGTGGGCGTGGCGTCCCCACCAGCACACTTCACGGCTGAGACGGTCTCTGTTCCCCTTACTGGGTCAGAGACGGCACCTGTTCCCTTACTAGGTCAGAGACGATCCCCGTTCCCCTTACTGGGACAGAGACGGCCCTGTTCCCCTTACTAGGACAGAGATGGTCCCTGTTCCCCTTACTAAGACAGAGATGGTCCCTGTTCCCCTTACTAGGACAGAGATGGTCCCTGTTCCCCTTACTAGAACAGAGATGGTCCCTGTTCCCCTTACTAGGACAGAGATGGTCCCTGTTCCCCTTACTAGGACAGAGACGATCCCTGTTCCCCTTACTGGGTCAGAGATGGTCCCTGTTCCCCTTACTAGGACAGAGACAGCACCTGTTCCCCTTACTAGGTCAGAGATGGTCCCTGTTCCCCTTACTAGGACAGAGATGGTCCCTGTTCCCCTTACTAGGACAGAGACGATCCCTGTTCCCCTTACTGGGTCAGAGACGGCCCCTGTTTCCTTACTAGGACAGAGACGGTCCCCGTTCCCCTTACTAGGACAGAGACGATCCCTGTTCCCCTTACTGGGACCCACTTCATGCCAGAGACGGTCCCTGTTCCCCTTACTGGGTCAGAGATGGCCCCTGTTCCCCTTACTAGGTTAGAGACTGTCCCTGTTCCCCTTACTGGGACAGAGACAGTCCCTGTTCCCCTTACTAGGACAGAGATGGTCCCTGTTCCCCTTACTGGGACAGAGATGGTCCATGTTCCCCTTACTGGGACAGAGACGGCCCCTGTTTCCCCTTACTAGGTCAGAGATGGCCCCTGTTCCCCTTACTGGGACAGGCGATGAGTGTGAGCAGGCGATGAGCGTGACCTCTGAGTGTGCGCACACTCGCGTGCAGGGCGTGTGCGCGCTCACCCTTGAGCGCCTCGTTGACGTAGCCGCTCAGGGAGAGGCCGCGATGCGCGTCCTCCCCGTCCTCCCCGTCGCCGCCGTCCACGCCTCTGGCGGCCACGTACACGGGCTCGCGGGCACGCGCGTGTGCACGGCGGCCTGCATGCGCGTGGGCATGGCCATCTGCGTGGCGATCTGCATCCTCGTTTGCATGCTCATCTGCATGGTCATCTGCATCCTCATTTGCATGCTCATCTGCATCCTCATTTGCGTGCTCATCTGCATCCTCGTTTGCATGCTTGTTTGCATGGCGATTTGCGTGGCGATTTGCATGCTCATCTGCATCCTCGTTTGCATGGCGATTTGCATGCTCATCTGCATCCTCCTTTGCGTGGCCATTTGCATGCTGATTTGCATGGTGATTTGCATGCTCGTCTCCATCCTCCTTTGCGTGGCCATTTGCATGCTGATTTGCATGTCCCTGCCTTCCTCCTGCTTCCTCATTTGCATGTCTATCAGCATCCTCATTGGCATGGCTGTTTGCATGCTCATTTGCCTCCTGGTTTGCACGTCCACCCCCTCCTCCTGCACCCTCAGCTGCATGTCTATTAGCGTCCTCGTTTGCATGTCCATTTGCATGCCGGTTTGCAACGGTCGTCTGCATGCTCGTTTGCATGGCCATTTCCGTGATAATCTGCATGCTCCTTTGCCTCCTGGTTTGCAGATCCATCCCCATTCCCTCCTCCTGCGTACTCATTTGCACACTTACTTTCAGGGTCATTTTCATGCTCATTTGCATGCTCATTTGCATTTGCACGTCCACGCCCTCCTGCGTTCCCATTTCCATGGCCATTTCCATGCCTGTTTGCGTGGCCGTTTGCATGGTGATTTGCATTCTGGCTTGCACGGTCATTCCCTTCCTCCTGCATCCTCGTTTGCATGGTGATTTGCATGCTCGTTTGCATGGGCGATTTGCATGCTCGTTTGCATGGCCATTTGCATGCTCGTTTGCATGCTCATTTGCATGCTGGTTTGCACGGTCATTCCTTCCTCCTGCATACTCCTTTGCATGGCGATTTGCATGGCGGTTTGCATGCTCATCTGCATCCTCCTTTGCGTGGCCATTTGCATGCTGATTTGCATGTCCCTGCCTTCCTCGTGCTTCGTCATTTGCATGTCTATCAGCATCCTCATTGGCAGGGCGATTTGGATATCTATTTGCACGGTGGTTTGCATGCTCATTTGCATGGCCAATCCGTCCTCCTGCATCCTCATTTGCATGCTGATTTGCATGGCCGTTTGCATCCTCATTTGAATGGTGATCTGCATCCTGGTTCGCTCGGCCATTTGCACGCCCATCCCTTACTCCTGCTCCCTCATCTGCATGCTCATTTGCATGGAGATTTGCATCCCGCTTTGCATGGCCAATCCGTCCTCCTGCGTCCTCATTTGCATGCTCATTTGCATGTCTATTTGCATGCTCATTTGCATGTCTGTTTGCATGCTCATTTGCATGCCCATCTGCATCCTCTTCTGCAGGCCCGCGCGCGTCCGTGTCCCCCGCGTCCTCGTCCCACGCGTCCCAGTCCCTCGCGGCCACCAGCGCGGTGCCGTAGTGCGCCACGGCGAGGAAGTCCACGGCCCCACGCACCAGCCCCAGGTCCCCGCGCGTGAGCCGGGGCAGCGTGACCCCCCACACGCGCCGCACCCTCTCCCACGTCACACGTGGGTACCCGCCGTCGTCCTCCCCGTCCCCCCCGCGCCCCAAACACGGGGTCCAGCATCCACGCCGCGTCCCTCTCCATCGCCGCCTGCGCCGCCTCCCGGTCCCGCTCGCGACGGGGGCCCACGCGGGCCGGCCCAGTCGGCCCTGACGGCCAGCGACACGCGTCCGCCCTGCGCGGCCCGGAACCGCGCGTGGTAGAGCCTCCAGGCCAGGCCGTGGGCGCGCAGCATGTGCCGGGCCTCGCGCGGGGAGGTCGCGCGTGGGTCGGGCTCCCCCAGGGTCAGCCACGTCCTCACGGAGCCCCCCCAGCGCGCGGAAGCACAGCCCCGCGTAGGCCGCGAAGGCCCGGGGCGCCCCCCGCGTGCCCCCCACGCCCCCGCGGGACGCGAGCGCGCGTGGCAGCCCCGCGCCCGGCTGCCACAGCGTCACCACGGGCTCCACGCCCCGCCCGCGCCAGCTCCCCGGCCAGGCACGCGTAGAGGCGCAGCGCCCGCCCGTCCACGCGCGATGCGTCCCCCCCGCGGGAGCAGCGAGGCCCAGTCCAGCGCGAAGCGCACGTGTGTGACGCCCAGCCCCGCGGCCAGCGACACGCGGGAGGCGCACGGCGGGACAGGTCCCCGCAGGACGGGGGACGGGGCGCGCGTGGGGGGATGGAGGCCGCGGGGACGAGCGTGAGCTGCCTGGTCCCGCGTGGGTCCCACAGGTAGACGGTGGGGTCGGGGGGCTGGGAGGGGGCAGAGTCCACCTGAGAGAGAGAGAGAGAGAGGGAGAGAGGGAGAGAGAGGGAGAGAGAGGGAGAGAGGAAGAGAGAGAGGGAGGGAGAGAGAGGGAGAGGAGAGGGAGAGAGAGGGAGAGAGAGGGAGAGAGAGGGAGAGAGAGGGAGAGAGAGAGGGAGAGAGAGGGAGAGAGAGGGAGAGAGAGGGGGTAGAGAGAGAGAGGGGGAGAGAGAGAGGGAGAGAGGAAGAGAGAGAGGGAGAGAGAGGGAGAGAGAGAGGGAGAGGGAGAGATAGAGGGAGAGAGGGGGAGAGAAGGAGAGAGGAGAGAGAGGGAGAGAGAGAGGCGGGAGGCAGAGAAAGAGAGGGGGAAGAGAGAGGGAGAGAGAGAGGGGGTGAGAGAGAGGGAGAGAGAGAGGGAGGAGAGAGAGGGAGAGAAAGAGAGAGACCGAGGGGGAAAGAGAGGGAGAGAGAGAGAGGGAGAGGGACAGAGAGAGGGAAGAGAGAAGGAGAGAGGGTGAGAGAAAGGGAAAGAGGGAGAGAGGGGGAGACAGAGAGAGAATGGGAAGAGAGAGAGGGAGAGAGGAGGGAGAGAGAGAGAGGGAGAGAGAAAGGAGAAAGGGAGAGAGGAGGGGAGAGAGAAAGGGAGAGAGGAGAGAGGAGAGAGAGAGAGGGAGGAAAAGAGAGGGAGAGAGAGGGAGGGAGGAAATGGGGGAGAGAGAGAAGAGGGGGAGGGAGAGAGGGAGAGAGAGGAGAGACAGAGGGGGAGAGAGGGAGAGGGAGAGAGGGAGAGAGGGGAGGGGAGAGACAGACGAGACAGAGAGATGGAGAGAGACAAACAGAGAGAGAGAGGGAGAGTAAGGGACAGAGACGGAAAGAGACAGAGAGACAGAGATGGAGAGAGATAGACACAGAGAGAGAGACAGAGAGAGAGGGAGAGAAAAAGAGTTGGAAAGAGAATGAAAGAGAGAGCAAGAAAGAGACAGAGACAGATGAAGAAAGAGAGATGGAGAGAGACAGATGGAGAGACAAACAGAGCGAGAGGGAGAGAGATAGAGAGAGGGAGAGAAAAAGAGAGATAGAAAGAGAAACAGAAGAGAAAGAAAGAGAAAGAGAGAGAAAAAGAGAGAAAGAAGGAAAGAGAAAGGGAGAAGGGAGAAAGAGAGAGAGAAAGGGAAAAAGAAAGAAAAGAGAGAGAGAAAGAAAGAGAAAGACAGAAAGAGACAGAGAAAGAGAGGAAAGGAAGAGAAAGAGAGAGAGAGACAAAGAGAAAGGGGAAAAGAGAGAGAGCAAAAGAAAGAGAGAGAAAAGAGAAACAGAAAGGAGAGAAAGAAAGAAAGAGGGAGAGAAAGAAAGAAAGAGGAGAGAAAGAAAGAGAAAAAGAGAGACATAAAGGGAGAAAAGGGAGAGAGAAATAGAGAGAAAAAGAGAGAGAAAGACAGAGAAAAAGGAAAGAGAGAGAGAAAGGGCCCGAGAAAAGAGAGAGAGAAAATAAGAGAGAGAGAAAGAGAGAAAGGGAGGAGAAAAGAGAGACAGAAAGGGCGAGAGAGAAATAGAGAAAGACAAAGAGAAAAAGAAAAGAGAGAGAGAAAGAAGGCGAAAAAGAAAGAGAAAGAAAAAACAGAGAGAGAGAAGAACGGGAAAGGAGAGAGAGGGAGAGAAAAGGAGAGAGAGAGAGAGAGAGCAAAGGAGAGAGAGAGAGAGAGAGAGAGAAGGAGAGAGCACAGGTTAGTCCCTGGCCAGCCTCGAACCCGCGGAGAGAGACCCCCAAGGGCGGAGCCTGTGGACGGGGCCAGGCCTGAGGGCGTGGGGCGTGGCTAAATGAGGTAGTTAGCCACGCCCATCAAAATGGCTGAGAAAGAGGGGGCGGGGCCCTCCTGAGTGAGGGGGGGAAATGGCGGAGGGGAGGGGGGCGGAGCCTCATGAGGTGGATAGCCACGCCTATCAAAATGGTTGCCTGGGAGAGGGCATGGCCGCCTCTAGGGGAAAATGGCTGAGGGGAAGGCGGCCTCCTCTAGGGGAAAATGGCTGAAGAGGAGGGGGCGTGGCCTCCCGAGGGGGGAAATGGCGAGAGCGGAAGGGGGCGGGGCTTCCTGAGTGAGGGGGGAAAATGGCGGAGGGGCGGGGGCCTGCGGGCTGTGGGCGGGTCCTGGCGCCCCTGGGCGTGTCCCGGGGCCTGTGGGCGGGGTCTGAAGCATGTGGGGCATGTCCTGGCTCCCTGTGGGCGTTGTCCCGGGGCGGGGGGCGGGGCCTCACCGGCACGAGACCGTCGACCACGCCCCTGGCGAAGCCGCAGGGGAAGCGGCCCGCGCAGGGGGCGGAGCTCGGGGCGGGGCGGGAAGCGCGGTCCCGGAGCAGCTTCCGGGTAGAGCGCGGCCGAGGCCTTGGGCGCGGGCGGGGGCGTCGGCGCGCCCGCCGAAGTCGACGTGGAACAGGCCCGCGCCGGACCGCCGCGTCCCACGGAGCCGCTCGGGCGCGTCCAGGAGCGCAGAGGCCGTGAAGCCGACGACGTCGACGCCGTCCAGCAAAATGGCTGCCGGGGGCGGGGCGTGAGGAGGGAAAAATGGCGGCCGGGGGCGGGGCGTGAGGAGGGGAAAATGGCGGCCAGGGGCGGGGCGTGAGGAGGGAAAATGGCTGCCGGGGGCGGGGCGTGAGAAGGGGGCGGGGCGTGAGGAGGGGAAAATGGCTGCCGGGGGCGGGGGCGTGAGGAGGGGAAAATGGCTGCCGGGGGCAGGGTGTGAGGAGGGAAAGATGGCTGCCGGGAGGGGGGCGGGGCTTCCTGAGGTTTCTCCTTCCTCCTCCTCCTTCTCCTTCTCCTCCTCTCCTTCTCCTCCTTCTCCTCCTCTTCCTCCTCCTCCTCCTCCTTCTACTCCCTCCTCCCTCCTCCTTCTACTCCTCCTCCTCCTACTCCTACTCCTCCTCCTCCTCCTCCTCCTCCTCCTCCTTCTCCTCCTCCTCCTTCTCCTTCTCCTCCTCCTCCTCCTCCTCTCCCCTCCTTCTCCTCCTCCTCCTCCTCCTCCTCCTCCTTCTCCTCCTCCTCCTCCTCCTCCTTCTACTCCTCCTCCTCCTCCTTCT
>NW_026843614.1:2500-46399 GCF_030254825.1 Meriones unguiculatus | reverse complement strand
CGCCGACAATGTGTTAGGAAGAAGGAAGAAGAAAAGAGAAAGAAGAGGAAGAAGAGGAAATAAATCTTATTATTATTTTTTTTTAAGGAAAACGATGGCGGTGGTGGCCAGGGGAGGCCAGCCTGGACAACAGGGCGGGTTCCCGAGCTACACGCAGAGAGAGCCTGCGTGTGTGTGTGTTTGTGTGTCTGTGTGTGTGTGTGTCTCTGTGTGTGTGTGTGTGTGTTTGTGTGTCTGTGTGTGTGGTCTGTGTGTGTGTGTGTGTGTTTGTGTGTCTGTGTGTGTGTGTCCCTGTGTGTGTCTGTGTGTGTCTGTGTGTGTGTCTGTGTGTGTGTGTCTGTGCCTCTGTGTGTGTGTGTCTGTGTGGTGTCTGTGTCTGTGTCTGTGTGTGTGTCTGTGTGTGTGTGTCTGTGCCTCTGTGTGTGTGTGTCTGTGTGTGAGTGTCTGTGTGTGTGTGTCTGTGCCTCTGTGTGTGTGTGTCTGTGTGTCTGTGTTTGTGTTTGCATCTGTGTCTGTGTGTCTGTGTCTGTGTGTGTCTATGTCTGTGTATGTCTGTGTGTGTCAGCGCTTGCTGGGAGCTCAGGACAGTAAATTCCAGGGAGGCCAACAGCAGAGAGTCCAAGGCCAAAGTCCTAAGGGAACCACGAGAAGGGGGAGGGGATGGGGGGACAGAGCCTGGGGATGGGGGACAGAGCCTGGGGACGGGGGGACAGAGCCTGGGGATGGGGGACAGAGCCTGGGGATGGGGGGACAGAGCCTGGGAATTGGGGGAACTGGGGATGGGGTGACAGAGCCTGGGGATGGGGGGGACAGAGCCTGGGGATGGGGGGACAGAGCCTGGGAATTGGGGGAACTGGGGATGGGGGGACAGAGCCTGGGGATGGGGTGACAGAGCCTGGGGGATGGGGGACAGAGCCTGGGGATGGGGGGGACAGAGCCTGGGAATTGGGGGAACTGGGGATGGGGGGACAGAGCCTGGGGATGGGGAGACAGAGCCTGGGGATGGGGGACAGAGCCTGGGGATGGGGAACAGAGCCTGGGGACGGGGGGGACAGAGCCTGGGGATGGGGGGACAGAGCCTGGGGATGGGGGGACAGAGCCTGGGGATGGGGGACAGAGCCTGGGGATGGGGGTCAGAGCCTGGGGATGGGGGGACAGAGCCTGGGGATGGGGGACAGAGCCTGGGGATGGGGGGCAGAGCCTGGGGATGGGGGGACAGAGCCTGGGGATGGGGACAGAAGCCTGGGGATGGGGGGACAGAGCCTGGGAATTAGGGGACAGAGCCTGGGAATTGGGGGGAACAGGGGCTGGGGATGGGGGACAGAAGCTGAGGATGGGGGGCCTCAAACCTGCCACCTTGGCTCGGCCGCCTTCCTGGAGGAGGAGGAAGAAGAGGAGGAGGTGAAGGAAGAGGAGGAGGAGAAGGAGTAGGAGGAAGAGAAGGAGGAGTAGAAGGAGGAGGAGAAGGAGGAGGAGGAGCAGGAGGAGGAGGTCTCACGGGTATCAGGACATAATCTGGGCTCTGTGACATCACAGGGGTCTCACGACATCATCTAAGCTCAATGACATCACACAGCTGAGATCTATGACATCACAGTGGTCTCATGACATTGTCTGGGTTCTATGACATCACAGTGGTCATATCATAGTGGCCTCATGACATTGTCTGAGGCCAGAACACCAGGGCCCACGTGTGTGCGAGGGCCCCATGAGCCCCCAGATGAGGCAAGGGGAGGGGCAGGAGGGTGCTCCCCCTGGATGGGCCTCGGGGACTCAGGCCTGACTCAAGCGTGGATGGGGGGTGGGGAACTCAGCGACCCACTCTGCCTCCCCCTCCCAGCCCCGGGCGGGGTCAAACGTTAACGCGGCCCTGAGTGAGGAGTGAGTGACTCAGTTAATGACTCACAGAGGAGGCGGGGGATGAGAAGAAAGAGGAGGAGGAGGAGAAGGAGGAGGAGGAGGAGAAGGAGGAGGAAGAGGAGGAGAAGGTAAAGGAGGAGGAAAAGGAGGAGGAGGGGAAGGTGGAGGAGGAGGAGAATGGGGAAAAGGAGGAGGAGAAAGAGGAGAAGGAGGAAGAGGAGGAGGAGGATAAAAAGAAGAGAAGGAGGAGGAGGGGAAGGTGGTGGAGGAGGAGAATGGGGGAGAAGGAGCTGAAGAGGAGAAGAAGGAGGAGGAGGACAAGGATTAAAGAGAAAGAGAAGGAGGAGGAGGAAGGTGGAAGAGTAGGTGAAGGAGGAGGGGAAGGAGGAGGAGGAAAATGGGGAGAAGGAGGAGGAGGATTAGAATGGGGAGGAGAAGGAGGAGGAGATAGAGGAGGTAAGAAGGAGCCAGAGGAGAAGTCGGAGGAGAAAGAGGAGGAGGAGAAGGAGGAGGAGGAGGAGGAGAAGAAAAAGGAGGAGGAAGAGAAGGAAATTGAGGAAGAGAACGAGGAGGAAGCGGAGGAGGAGAAGGAGGAGGAGGAAGAGAAGAAAAAGGAGGAAGAGAAGGAGGAGGGGGGAGAAGGAGCAGGAGGAGAATGAAGAGGTGGAAGAGGAGGAGGAGAAGGAGGAGAAAAAAGAGGAGAAGGAGGAGGAGGGGTAGAAGGAGATGGAGGAGGAAGAGAAAGAGGAGGAGAAGGAGACGAAGAAAGAGGAGGAGGAGAATGAGAAGGAGAAAGGAGGAGGATGAAGAAGAGGAGGAGGAAGAGGAGGAGGAGAAGGAGGAGGAGAAAGAGGAAGAGGAGAAGGAGGAGGGAGGTGAAGGAAAAAGAGGAGGGGAAGAGGAGAATGAGAAGGAGGAGGAGGAGGAAGAAGAGGAGGAGAAGGAGGAGGAGCAGAAGAAAGAGGGAAAAGGTGGAGGGTGAGGAGGAGATGGAAGAGAAGGAGAAGGAGGGAGAAGAGGAGTAGGAGTAAGGGAAGGAGGAGGAGCGAGAAGTAGGAAGAAAGGAAGGAGTAGAAGGAGGAGGAGGAAGAGGAGGGGGAGGAAGAGGAGGAGGAGAAGTAAAAGGAGGAGGAGAAAAAGAAGGAGAAAGAGGAGAAGGAGTAGGAGGAAAAGAAGGAGGAGGAGGAAAAGGAAACAGCAGGAGGAGAAGGAGAAGGAGGAGGATATGGCGGAGAAGGAGGAGGATATGGCGGAGAAGGAGGAGGAGGAGAAGGAGGGGGATATGGAGGAGGAGGAGAAGGAAAAGAAGGAGGAGGAAAAGGAAGAGGAGGAGAAGGAGGTGGAAGAAGAGAAGGTAGAGCAGGAAGAGAAGGAGGAGGAGGAGGACAAGAAGAGGAGGAGGAGGAAGAGGAGGAGGAGGGAGGTGATGAAAAAAGAGGAGGGGGGAGGAAGGGCAGGACAGGGGAGGAGGAGAAGGAGGAGGAGAAGAAGAAGGAGGAAGAGAAAGAGGAGGAGGAAGAGGAGAAGGAGGAGTGTGAGGAGATGGAAGAAGAGGAGAAGAAGGAGGAGAAGGACGAGGAGGAGGAGACGATGAAGTATAGGAGAAGGAAGAGGAGGAAAAGGAGATGGAGGAAGAAGAGAAGGAGGAGGAGAAGTTGGAGAAGGGGAGGAGGAGGAGAAGGAGGAGGATGAAGGGAAGGAGGAGGAGGAGGAGGAGAAAGAGGAGGAGGAGAATGAAGACAAGTAGGAGGATGACGAAGAGGAGGAGAAAAAGGATGAGGAGTGGGAGGAGGAGGAGGAGGAGGAAGGGATGGAGGGGTAGAAGGAGGAGGACGAGGAGGAGGAGAAGGAGGAAGAGAAGAAGGAGGGAGAAGAGGAGTAGGAGTAAGGGAAGGAGGAGAAGGAGGAGTAGGAAGAAATGAAAGAATAGGAGGAGGAGGAGGAGGAAGAGAAGGAGGAGAAATAAAAGGAGGAGAAGGAGTAGGAGGAGAAGGATGAGGAGAAGAAGGAGAAAAAGAAAAGAAAAAGGAGGAGAAGGAGGAAAAGAAGAAGGAGGAGGAGGAAGAGAAGATAGAGCAGGAAGAGAAGGAGGAGGAAGCGGAGAAGGAGGAGGGAGGTGAAGGAAAAAGAGGAGGGGGGAGGAGGAGGACGGGGAAGAGGAGGTGGGGGAGGAGGATAAGGAGGAGGAGAAGGAGGAGGAGAAGGAGGAGGAAGAGACGAAGAAGAAGGAGGAGGAGGAGGAAGAAGAGGAGGAGGAGAAGGAGGAAGAAGAGGAGGAGGAGAAGGATTAGAAAGAGAAGGAGACGGAGGAGGAGGAGGAGAATTAGGAGAAGAAGGAGGAGGAGGAGGAGACGAACAAGGAGGATGAGGAGGAGAAGGAGGAGGAGAAGTAGGCAGAGGAAGAAGAGGAGGAGATGGAGGAGGAGAAGGATGAGGAGGAGGACAAGGAGGAAGAGAAAGTAAAGAAGTGGAAGGAGGAGGATGAAAATGGGGAGAAGGAGGAGGAGGAGGATTGGAATGGGGGAGGTGAAAAAGGAGGAGATAGAGGAGGTGGAGAAGGAGCCAGAGGAGAAGTAGGAGGAGGAGGAGGATAAGGAGGAAGAGAAGGATGAGGAGGAGTAGTAGGAAAAGGAGGAGGAGGAGGAAAGGAGGAGAAGGAAAAGGAGGAGAAGAAGGAGGAGGAGGAGAAAAAGGAGGAGAAGGAGGTGGAGGAGACAAATGACGAGGAGGAGGAGGAGAAGAAGGAGAAGGAGGAGGAGGAAGAAAAGGAGGAGAAGGAGAAGGAGGAAGAGAAGGAGGAGAAGAGGAGGAGGTGGAGGAGGAGCCAGAGTAAAAGTAGGAGGAGGAGGAGGAGAAGAAGGAAAAGGAGGAGGAGGATGAGAAGAAGGAGGAAGAGGAGGAGGCTAAGGAGGAAGAAAAGGAGGAGGATAAGCATGAGGAGGACGAGGAAGAAAAGGAGGAGAAGGAGGAAGAGGAAGAAGAGGGAGAGCAGAAGGAGGATGAGAAAAATGAGGAGAAGGAGGAGGAGAAATAGGAGAAGGAGCATTAGGGGAGGTTGAGATGGAGGAGGAGGAGAAAGAAAAGGAGGGAGGAGAAGGAAGAAAAGGAGGAGGAGATGAACAAAGAGGAGGAGGAGAAGAAGATAAAGAAGGAGGGGAAGGAGAAGAAGGAGAATGAAGAGAAAGAGGAGAAGGAGGAGAAGGAGGAGGAGAAGGATAAAGAGGAAGAGAAGGAGGAGAAGAAGGATAAAGAGGAAGAGAAGGAGAAGGAGGAGGAAGAGACGAACTTTGAGGAGGAGGAGAAGCATGAGGAGGAGGAGGAAGAAAAGGAGGAGTAGTAGAAGGAGGAGGAGGAGAAGTGGGAGGAAGAGAAGGATGAGGAGAAGGAGGAGGAGGAGAGAAAGGAGGAGGAAGAGAAGGAATAGGAGGAAGAGAAAGAAGAGGAAGCAGAGGAGGAGAAGGAGGATGAGAAGGAGGAGGAGGAGAACGAGGAGGAGGGGGAGGAGGAGAAGGAGGAGGAGGAAGACAAGGAGGAGGAAAAAAGGGGGAGGAGAAAGAGAAGGAAGAGAAGGAGGGGGAAGCGGAGGAGGAGAAAGAGAAAAAAGAGGAGGGGGAGGAGGAGATGAAGGAGGAGGAAGAGAAGGAGGAGGAGAAGGAGGAGGAGGAGACGAAGAAGGATAGGAGGAGAAGGAGGAGGAGGAAAAAGAGAAGGAGAAAGAAGAGAATAAGGAGGAGAAGGTGGAGAAGGGAGAGGAGGAGGGGGAGGAGAAGGAGGAGGAGGAGGAAGGGAAGGAGAAGGAGTAGGAGGAGAAAGAGGAGGAGAATGAAGACAAGTAGGAGGAGGACGAAGAGGAGAAGGAGAAGAATGAGGAGGAGGAAGAAGAGGAGGACGAGAAGGAGGAGGAGTGGGAGGAGTAGGAGGAGGAGGAAGGGATGGCAGTGTATGAGAAGGAGGAGGAGGAGAAAAAGGATATGGAGGAGAAGGATGAGGAGCAGGAGAAGGAGAAAGAGAAGAAGGAGGGAGAAGAAGAGTAGGAGTAAGGGAAGGAGGAGAAGGAGTAGGAAGAAGGAGGAGGAGGAGAAGTAGGAGGAGGAGAAGGAGGAAAAGGAGGAAGAGGAGAATGAGGAGGAGGAAGAGGAGCAGGAGACATCACAGTGGTCTCATGACATCATCTGGGTTCTATGACATCATCTGAGCTCTGTGACATCGCAATGGCATGTCATGACATCATCATGATCTTATGACATCACCCGGGTTCTATGACACCACAGTGGTCTCATGGCATCACAGTGGTCTTATGATATCTTAGTGGTCTTATGACATCGTCTGGATTCCATGACATCACAGTGGTCTTATGACATTACCATGATCTCATGACGTCATCTGGCTTCCATTTCATCACGGTGTCCTTATGACATCACAATGGTCTCATGACATTGTCTGAGGCCGGGACACCAGCGCCCACACGTGTGTAAGGCCCCATGAGCCCCCGGGACGAGGGGAGGGGAGGAGCAGGAGGGTGCTTCCCCCCAGATGTGCCTCGGGGGCTCAGGACTGACTCAGGCATGGATGGGGGGCGGGGCGCTCAGTGACCCACTCTGCCTCACCCCCTGCACAGGGCAGGTCAAAGGTTAATGCAGCCCCGAATGAGAGTGAGCGACTCAGTTAACGATATAGGGAGGAAGAGGAGGAGGAGGAGGAGGAGGAGGAAGAGAAGGAGGAATAGAGGAGGAAGAGGAGAAGAAGGAGGAGAGGAGGACGAGAAAGAGGAGGAGAAGGTGGAGGAGAAGGAGGAAAAGAAAGAGGAGGAGAAGGAGGAGGAAGAGGAGGAGGAGAAGGACAAAGAGGAGAAGTAGAAGAAGAAGGAGGGGGAGAAGGAAGAGGAATAGAAGGAGGAGAAGGAGTAAGAGAAAAAAGGAGGAGGAGAAGTAGGATGACAATAAAGAGGAGAAGGACGAGGAGAAGGAGGAGCAGGAGAAAAAGGAAGAGAAAATGGAGGAGAAGGAGGAGGAGGAAGAAAAAAAGGAGAAGGAGGAGGTGGAAAAGTAGGAGGAGGAGAAATAGAAGAAGGAGAAGGAAAAGCAGAAAGAGTAAAAGGAGAAGGAGGAGGTTGAGAAAAAGGAGGAGAAGGAGGAGTAGGAGGAAGACAAGAAGGAGAGGAGGAGTAGAAGGAAGAAGAGAAGGAGGAGGAGGTGGAGGAAGAGATGGAGAAAAGGAGAAGGGGGAGGAGGAGGAGAAGAAAATGGAGGAGGAAGAGAAGGAGAAATAGGTTAGGATGAGGAGGATGAAGAAATGAAGGAGGAGGAAGAGAAGGAGGAGGAGGAGGAGTGGGAGGAGGAGGACAACTAGGAGGAGAGAGGAGGAAGAGAAAGAGAAGGAGGAGAAGGATTAGAAGGAGGAAAAGGAAGAGGAGGAGTAGGAGGAGAAGGAGGAAAAGAAAGAGGAGGAGAAGGTAGAGAAGGAGGAGGAGGAGGAGAAGGAAGATGACAAGGAGGAGAAGGAGAAGGTGGTGTTGGAGGAGGAGGAGGAGGAGAAGGAAGAGGAGAAGGAGGAGGAGAAAGAGAAGGAGGAAGAGAAGGAAGATGGCGAGGAGGAGAAGGTGGTGGAGGAGAAGGATGAGGAGGGGAAGAAGGAGAAAGAGGAGGAGGAGGAGGAGGAGGAGGAGAAGAAGGAGGAGAAGGAGGAGGAGGAGTCTTAGAACATCATCTGGGCTCTGACATCATTGGGTCTCAGGATATCGTCTAAGTTCAATGACATCATACATCGAAGTTCTATGACATCCCATTGGTCTCATGACATCATCAGGGCACTATGACATCACAGTGGTCCTATGATATAGTGGCCTTATGACATTGTCTGGGGTCCATGATATCACGGTGGTCTCATGACATCACAGTGGCCTCATGACATCGTCTGGATTCTATGATGTCACAGTGGTCTTATGACATGACAGTGGTCTTATGACATCACACTAGCCTCATGACATCGTCTGAGATGGCCCCCCATGAGAGGAGTGTGAGAGGCCCCATGAGCTCCAGGGGATGAGGCAGGGGGAAGAGTAGGAGAGTGCTACCCCCGGATGTGCCTCAGGGGTTCAAGGCTGACTCAGGCGTGGACGGCGGGGGGCGCAGGGCGCTAGGCGACCGACTCTGCCTACCCCTCCGCCCTGGGCAGGTCAAAGGTTAATGTGGCCCCGAAGGAGACTGAGCGACTCAGTTAATGATACAGGGAGGAAGAGGGGGAGGAGGGGGAAGAGGAGAGGGAGGAGGGGGAGAAAAAGGAGGAGAAGGAGGAGAAAGAGAAGGAGGAGAAGGAGGAGAAGGAAACGGAGGAGGAAGAGAAAAAGGAAGAGGAGAAGGAGGAGAAGAAGGAGGAGGAGATGGAGGAGGAGGAGGAGAAGGATGAAGAGGATGAATAGCTGGAAGAGGAAGAAGGTGAGAAGGAGGAGGAGAAGGAGCATGAGATGGAAGAGGAAGTGAGAAGGAGGTGGGAGAAGAGCAGGAAAAGAAGGAGGTAGGGGAGTAGGACAATGAGGAGGAGGAGAAGGAGAAGGAAGAGGAGGATGATGACGAAAAATAGGAGAATGAAAAGGAAGAGGGGGAGGAGATGGAAAAGGAGGAGAAGCAGGAGGAGGAGGAGGACAAGGAGGAGGAGGAGAAGTAGGAGGATGAAAAAGAGGAGGAGAAGGAAAAAAGGAGGATGAAAAGGAGGAGGAGAAGGAGGATGAAAAAAGGGGAGAAGGAGGAGAAGGAACAGGAGAAGGAGGAAGAGGAGGAGGAGAAGGAGGAGAAGAGGGAGGAGGAGGAAGAGAATTAGAAGGAGGAGGAGGTAGAAGAGGAGTAGGAGAAGGAGGAAGAGAAATAGAAGGAGGAGGAGAAAGAGGAGGAGGAGGCGGAGAAGGAGGAAGAGGAGCAGAAAGATGAGAAGGAGAAGGGAAAGGAGCAGAAGGAGGAAGAGAAGGAGGACGAGGAGAAAGAGGAGAAGGAGGAGAAGGAGGGAGAGAAAAGGAGAAAGAAGAGGAGGAGGAGGAGTACAAAGAGGGGAAGAAGTAGGAATTGAGGAGGAGGAGAAGGAGGAAGACAAAAAAAGGAGGATGAGGAAGAGAAGTAGAGGAAGAAAGAGGAAAAGGAGGAGGACGAGAAATAGGAGAACAAGGATGAGGAGGAGAAGGAGTGGGAGATGGCGAAGGAAAAGGAAGAGGAGGAGGAGGTGAAAAAAAGGAGATGGAAGAGAAGGAGGAAGACGAGGAGCAGAAAGAGGAGTAGGATGAGAAGGAGAAGGAGGAGGAGGAAGAGAAGGAGGAAGAGCAGTAAGAAGTGAAGGAGGAGAAGAAGGAGGACGAGAGCAGGATGAGAAAGGGGAGAAGGAGGAGATAGAAGATTAGGACGAGGAAGTGGAGAAGGAAGAAAAGGAAGAGGAGGAGAAAATAGAGGAGGAGGAGAGAAGGAGGAGGAGGAGGAGAAGTAAAAAAGAAGAGGAGGATAGTTGGAATAAGAAGAGGAGAAGGTGGAGGAAAGTGAGGAGTAAGACAATTAGAAGGAGGAGAAGGTGGAAGAGCAGGAGGAGAAGAACGAAGAAGAGGAGAAGGAGAAGGACAAGTAGGAGGAAGAGGAACAGGAGGAGGAGAAGGAGTGGAAGAGGAAGAGAAGGAGAAAGAGGACAAAAAGGAGGAGAAGGAGGAGGAGCAGAAGGAGAAGGAGAATGAGGAGGAGGAAGAGGAGGAGCACAAGGAGAAGAAAGAAGAGTTGGAGAGGAGAAGAAGGAAGGGGAGATGGAGAAGGAGGAGGAAGTGGAGAAAGAGGGAAAGGAGGAGGAGAAGGAGAAGGAGACAAAGGAGGAGAAGGAAGAGAAAGAGGAAGAAGAGTAGGAGGAGGAGGATTAGGAAAAGAAGAAGGAGGAGGAAGAGAAAGAGAAGAAGGAGGAGAAGGAGGAGAAAGATTAGAAAGAGGAGGAAGAGCTGAAGGAAAAAAAGGAAGAGGAGAACATGGAGGAGGAGGAGGAGGAGATAGAAGATTAGAAGGAGAAGGAAGAGGAGAAGGTGGAGGAGAAGGAGGAGGAGAAGAAGGAGTAGGGAAAGGAGGAAGAGAATTAGAAGGAGGAGGAGGTGGAAGAGGAGCAGAAGGAGGAGGAAGAAGGGAAGGAGGAGGAAGAGGAGCAGGATGAGAAGGAGGAAGGGAAGAAGGAGGAGGAGAAAGAGGAAGAGGAGGAAAAGGAAGAGAAGGGGAGGAAGAGGAGAAGGAGGAGGAGGAAGAGAAGGAGAGTAGGAAGGAGGGGAAGGAGGAGGACAAAAAGGAGGAGAAGGAGGACGAGAAGCAGGATGAAGAGTAGAAGGAGGAGGAGGAGCAGAACGAGGAGAATGAGGAGGAGAAAGAGGAGGAGAAGAAGGAGGAGGAGAAGCAGGAGGAGGAGAAGGAGAAGGAGGAGAAGGAGGAGGAGGAGAAGGAGGAGGAGAAGAAGGAGGAGAAGGTGGAGGAGGAGCAGGAGGAGGAGGAGGAGGATGAGGACGAGAAGTAGGAGGAAGAGAAGGAGGAAGAGGAGAAGGAGAAGGGGGAAAAGAAGAGGGAGGAGGACGAAAAGGAGGAGAAGGAGGAGAAAAAGGAGGAGGAGAAGGAGGAGGAGGAGAAAAAGGAGAGGGACGAAAAAGAAGAGTAGCAGGAAAAGGAGGAGAATGAGAAGAATGAAGAGGAGGAGGAGCAGTAGAAGAAGGAGGAGAAGGAGCAGGAGAACGACAATGACGAAAAAAAGTAGAATGAGGAGGAGGGGGAGGAGATGGAGGAGGAGAAGAAAAAAGATGAGAAGGATGAACAGGATGAGGAGGAGAAGGAGGAGGAGAAGGAGGAGAAGGAGGATAGGGAAACAGCAGGAGGAGAAGGAGGAGGAGAACTAGAAGGAGGAGGAGAAGGAAGAGGAAGAGGAAAAAATGAGAAGGAGGAGGAGGAGGAGGAGGACAAG
Organism: Meriones unguiculatus; assembly: GCF_030254825.1. NCBI lineage: Eukaryota > Metazoa > Chordata > Mammalia > Rodentia > Muridae > Meriones > Meriones unguiculatus. The sequence goes on along the minus strand of NW_026843614.1, from coordinate 35,587 downwards.
GAAACAGCAGGAGGAGAAGGAGGAGAACTAGAAGGAGGAGGAGAAGGAGGAAGAGGAGGAATAGGAGGAGGAGGAGGAAGGGGAGATGGTGAAGGAGGAGGAAGAGGAGAAGGAGAATGAGTAGGAGGAGGAGAAGGAGGGTGATATGGAGGAGGAGGAGGTGAAGGAGGCGAGGGAAGAGGAGGAAAAGAAGAAGGAAGGGGATAAGGAGGAGGAGAAGGAGCAGGAGGAGGGGAAGGAGAAGGAGGAGGAGGAAGAGGAAAAGGATGAGAAGAAGGAGGAGGAAGAGATGGAGGAGGAGAAGGAAGAGGAGAGAAAAAATGATGAGAAGGAGAGGATGGGGAGGGGAGGAGTAGGAAAAGGATGAGTAGAAGGAGGAGGAGAAGAAGGAGGTGAAGGAGGAATAGGAGAAGGAGGATAAGTAGTAGTAGGAGGAGGAGAAGGAGGAGGAGGATAAGAAGAAGAAAGAGGAGGCGGAGGAGAAGATGGAGAAGGAGGATGGGGAGGAGAAGTAGGAGGAAGAGAAGGAGGAGGAGAAGGAGAAGGAGAAAAAGAAGAAGGAGGAGGACGAAAAAGAGGAGAAGGAGGAGGGAAAGGAGGAGGAGAAGGAGGAGAGGGATGTAAAGAAAGAGAAGCAGGAAAAGGAGGAAAATGAGGATAAGAATGAAGAGGAGGAGTAGAAGAAGGAGGAGAAGGAGGAGGAGGAGAAGGAGGAAGAGAAAAAGGAGAACAAGGTGGAGAAGGAGCAGGAGGAGAATGAAGAGGAGGAGGAGGAGGAGGAGGAGGAGAAAGAGGAGGAGAAAAAGGAGAATTAGGAGGAGAGGAGGAAAAGGAGGAGAATGAGGAGGAGGTGAAAGAAGAAGAGGAGGAGGATGATGAAAAAGAGGAGAATGAGGAGGAGGAGGAAAGGAGGAGAAGGTGGATGAGAAAGAAGAGTAGGCGGAGAAGGAGGAGGAGTAAAAGGAGTAGGAAGAGAAAGAGGAAAAGGAGGACAATGAGGAGGAGGAGAAGGAGGAGGAGGAGGAGGAAGGGAGGAGGAGAAGGAGGTGGAGAATGAGAAGGAGGAGGAGTCTCAGAGTTCTCAGAACATCATCTGGGCTCTTTGACATCACAGGGGTCTCAGGACATCATCTAAGTTTTATGACATCACACATCTGAGTTCTATGACATCACAGTAGACGCATGATATCATCTGTATTCTGACATCACAGTGGTCTCAGGAAATCATCGGGGCACTATGACATCACCGTGGTCTTATGACATCATGTAGATTCCATGACATCACAGTGGTCTCATGACATCATCTGGGTTCTATGACATCATCTGAGCTCTGTGACATTGCAATGGCCTGTCATGACATCATCATGGTCTTATGACATCACCCGGGTTCTATGACACCACAGTGGTCTCATGGCATCACAGTGGTCTTATGATATCATAGTTTTCTTATGACATCGTCTGGATTCCATGACATCACAGTGGTCTTATGACATGACAGTGGTCTTATGACATCACAGTGGTCTTATGACATTTTCTGAGGCCGGGACACCAGGGCCCACGCGTGTGCGAGGCCCCATGAGCCCCCAGGAGGAGGCGAGGGGAGGAGTAGGAGGATGCTGCCCCTGTATGGGACTCGGGGGCTCAGGACTGACTCGGGGATGGCCGGGGGGGGCGGGGCGCTCAGCAACCCACTCTGCCTCCCCACCCGCCCTGCCCTGGGTGGGTCAAAGTTTAACGCGGCCCCAAGTGAGAGTGAGCGACTCAGTTAATGACTCACGGAGGAAGTGGGGGAGGAGGGGGAAGAGGAGAGGGAGGAGGGGGAGGAGGAGGAGAAGGAGAAGGAGGAATAGGAGGAGGAGATGGAGGAGGAAAAGGAGGAGGAGGAGAAGAAGAATGAGCAAAAGGAGAATGAGGAGGAGGAGGAGAAGGAGGAGGAGGAGGAGAAGGAAAAGATGGAGGAGGAAAAGGAGGAGAATGAGGAGGAGAAGGAGGAGGAGGACAAGGAATAGGAGGAAGAGAAGGAGAAGGAGGAGGTGGAGAAGGAGGAAGAGAAGGAAGAGGAGGACGAGAAGAAGAAGGAGAAGGAGGAGGAGGAAGAGAAGGAGGAGGAAGAGGAGGAGGTGAAGGAGGAGGAGGAGGACGATAAGGAGGAGGAGGAGGAAGAGGACTTTCAAAGGTCTCAGGACACCATCTGTGCTCTGTGACATCATAGGGGTCTCCGGACATCGTCTAAGTTCTATAACATCACACATCTGAGTTCTATGACATCACAGTGGTCTCATAACATCATCTGTATTCTATAACATCACAGTGGTCTCATAACATCATCTGTATTCTATAACATCACAGTGGTCTCATGATATCGTCGGGGCACTATGACAGCACAGTGGTCTTATGACATCATGTAGATTCTATGACATCACAGTGGTCTCATGACATCATCTGGGTTCTATGACATCATCTGAGCTCTGTGACATCGCAATGGCCTCATGCCATCATCGTGGTCTTATGACATCACCCGGGTTCTATGACACCACAGTGGGCTCATGACATCACAGTGGTCTTATGATATCATAGTGGTCTTATGACATCATCTGGATTGAAGGAGGAGAATGAGGAGGAGGAGACGGAGGAGGAGAATGAGGAGAAAAATGAGAAGGGCAAGAAGAATGAAGAGGAGGAGGAGGAGAAGAAAGAGGAGGAGGACGACGACAAAAAATAGGAGAATGAAAAGGAGGAGGGGAAGGAGATGGAAGAGGAGAAGAAGGAGGAGGAAAAGGAGGAGGAGGACAAGGAAGAGGAGGAGAAGAAGGAGGAGGAGAATAAAAAAATGAGGATGAAACTGATGAGGAGGAGAAAGAGGAGGAGAAGGAGGAGAAGGAAAAGGAAACAGCAGGAGGAGAAGGAGAAGGAGAAGACTGAGGAGGAGAAATAGGCGAAGGAGGAGGAGGAGAAGGAAACAGTAGGAGGAGGAGGGGAAGGAAAATGAGGAGGAGGAGAAGGAGGATGAGATGGAGGAGGAGGAGGAGGAGAAGAATAAAGAAAAGGAGGAGGAGGAGGAGAAGGAAGAGGTAAGGAGGAAAAGGAGGAGAAGGAGGGGAGGAGGAGAAGTTGGAATAGGAAGAGGAGAAGGTGGAGGAAAGTGAGGAGGAAGACAATTAGAAGGAGGAGAAGGTGGAAGAGCAGGAGGAGAAGAAGGAAGAGAAATAGAAGAAGGAGGAGGAGGTGAAGGAGGAGGGAGAGAACGAGAAGGAGGAGGAGAAGGACAAGTAGGAGGAAGAGGAACAAGAGGAGAAGGAGGTGGAAGAGGAAGAGAAGGAGAAAGAGGACAAGGAGGAGGAGAAGGAAGAGGAGCAGAAAAGAAGGAGAATGAGGAGGAGGAGGAAGAGGAGGAGAATAAGGAGGAGGAAGAAGAAGAGTTGGAGGGGAGAAGGAGGAGGAGGAGAAGAAGGAAGAGGAATGTGAGGAGTAGGAGGAGAAAAAGGAAGAGAAGGAGGAGGAGGGGGAGGAGAAGGAGCAGGAGTAAGGGAACGAGGAGGAGGAGAAGTAGTAAGAAAGGAAGGAGGAGGAGCAGAAGGAGGAGGAGGGGGAGGAGGAGAAGGAGAAGGAGGAAAAGGAACAGGAGGAGAATGAGGAGGAGGAGGAGACATTACAGTGGTCTCATGACATCATCTGGGCACTATTCTATCACAGTGGTCTTATGACATCATGTAGATTCTATGACATCACAGTGGTCTCATGACATCGTCTGGGTTCTATGACATCATCTGAGCTCTGTGACATCGCAATGGCATGTCATGACATCATCATGGTCTTATGACATCACCCGGGTTCTATGACAACACAGTGGTCTCATGGCATCACAGTGGTCTTGTGATATCTTAGTGGTCTTATGACATCGTCTGGATTCCATGACATCACAGTGGTCTTATGACATTACCATGATCTCATGACGTCATCTGGCTTCCATTTCATCACGGTGGCCTTTTGACATCACAATGGTCTCATGGTCTCGTTGGGGTTATATGACATCACAGTGGTCTTATGACACCACAGTGGTGTCTTATGACATCACAGTGGTCTCATGGCATCACAGTGGTCTTATGACATCACAGTGGTCTCATGACATTGTCTGAGGCCGGAACACCAGGGCCCACGTGTGTGTGAGGCCCCATGAGCCACCGGGACGAGGCGAGGGGAGGAGCAGGAGGGTGCTCCCCCGGGATGGGCCTCGGGGGCTCAGGCCTGACTCAGGCATAGACGGGGGTGGGGTTGGGGTGCTCGGTGACCCACTCTGCCTCCCACCCCCGCCCCGCCCCGGGCAGGTCAAAGGTTAACATGACCCCGAGTGAGAGTGAGCGACTCAGTTAATGACACATGGAGGAAGAGGGGGAGGAGGAGGAAGAGGAGAGGAGAGGAAGGTGGGGAGAAGGAGGAGGAGGAGGAGAAGGAAGAGGAGAAGGAGGAGGGCGAGAAAAATGAAGAGGAGGAGGAGGAGGAAAAGGAGAAGGAAGAGGAGGAGGACGATGACAAAAAATAGGAGAATGAAAAGGAGGAGGGGGAGGAGATGGGAGAGGAAGAGAAGGAGGAGTAGAAGGAGGAGGAGGACAAGGAGGAGGAGGAGGAGAAGGAGGAGAATGAGGAGGAGAAGGAAGAGAAGAAAAAGCAGAAGAAGGAGGAGGAGAAGGAAGAGGAGAAGGAGGAGGAGGAGAAGGAGAAAAATGAGGAGGAGAAGGAGGAGGAGAAGGAGGAGGAGGAGAAGGAGGAGGAGGAGAAGAAAAAAGATGAGAAGGATGAAAAGGATGAGGAAGAGAAGGAAGAGAAGGAGGAGAAGTAGTAGGAGGAGGAGGAGAAGGAGAAGGAGGAGGAGAAGAAGGAGGAGGAAAAGGAAACAGCAGGAGGAGGAGAAGGAGAAGGAAATAGCAGGAGGAGAAAGAGAAGAAGACTGAGGAGGAGAAATAGGCGAAGGAGGAGGAGTAGAAGGAAACAGGAGGAGGAGGAGGAGAAGGAGAAGGATGAGGATGAGAAGGAGGAGGAGATGGAGGAGGAGGAGAAGGAAAAGAAGGAGGAGGAAAAGGAGGAGACTGAGGAGGAGGAAAAGGAGGAGGAGAATAAAGAAAAGGAAGAGGAGGAGGAGAAGGAAGAGTAGGAGGAGGAGAAGGAGGAGGAGGAGGAGGACGACGACGACAAAAAAAAGGAGAATGAAAAGGACGAGGGGGAGAAGATGGAGGAGGAGAAGAAAAAAGATGAGAAGGATGAAAAGGATGAGGAGGAGGAGGACGTGGAGGAGAAGGAGGACAAGAGGGACAGGAAAACAGCAGGAGGAGGAGGAGGAGGAGGAGGAAAAAGATGAGAAGGATGAGGAGGATGAGGAAGAGGAGGAGGAAGAGAAAAAGGAGAACAAGGAGGAGAAGGAGCAGGAGGAGAATGAAGAGGAGCAGGAGAAAGAGGAGAAAAAGGAGCATTAGGAGGAGAGGAGGAAAAGGAGGAGAATGAGGAGGAGGTGAAGGAAGAAGAGCAGGAGGAGGATGAAAAAGAGGAGAAGAGAAAGAGGAGGGGGAGGAGATAAGAGGAGGAGAAGGAGGAGGAGTAAAAGGAGAAGTAGGAGGAGAAAGAGGAAAAGGAGGACAATGAGGAGGAGGAGGAAAAGAAGGAGGAGAAAAAGAAGGGCGAGATGAATGAAGAGAAGGAGGAGAAGGAGAAGGAAGAGGAGGACGAAGACAACGAAAAATAGGAGAATGAAAAGGAGGAGGGGGAGGAGATGGAAGAGGAGGAGAAGGAGGAGGAGGAGGACAAAGAGGAGGACAAGGAGGAGGAGAAAGAGAAGGAGGAGAAGAGAAAAGGTGAGAAGGATGAAAAGGATGAGGAGGAGGAGGAGAAGAATGAGGAGAACGAGGATGAGGAGGAGGAGGAAAAGGAAACAGCAGGAGGAGGAGGAGAAGGAGAAGGAGGAGGAGAAATAGGCGAAGGAGGAGGAGGAGAAGGAGGAGGAGGAGAAAAAGGAGGATATGGAGGAGGAAGAGGAGAAGGAAAAGAAGGAGAAGGAAAGGGAGGAGAATGAGGAGGAGGAGGTGGAGAAGGAAGAGTGGGAGGACGACGTTGAAAAAGAGGAGAATGAAGAGGAGGAGGAGGGGAGGAGATGGAGGAGGAGGAGGAGGATGAGAAGGAAGAGGAGGAGGAGAAGAAGGAGGAGAAAGAGGAAAAGGAGGACAATGAGAAGGAGGAGTAGAATGAGGAGGAGGAGAAGGAGAAAAAGGAGGAGAAGCGCGAGAAGAATGAAGAGGAGAAGGAAATGGAGGACGATGACGACGAAAAATAGGAGAATGAAAAGGAGGAGGGGGAGGTGATGGAAGAGGAGGAGGAGAAGGAGGAGGAGGAAGGGGAGGAGTAGAAGGAGTCTCAGAGGTCTCAGGACATCATCAGGGCTCTGTGACATCACAGGGGTCTCAGGACATCATCTAAGTTCTATGATAGCACACATCTGTATTCTATGACATCACAGTAGACTCATGACATCATCTGTATTCCATGACATCACAGTGGCCTCATGAAATCACCGGGGCACAATGACATCACAGCGGTCTTATGACATCACGTAGATTCTATGACATCACTGTGGTCTCATGACATCGTCTGGGTTCTATGACATCTTCTGAGCTCTGTGACATTGCAATCGCATGTCATGACATCATCATGGTCTTATGACGTCACCCGGGTTCTATGACACCACAGTGGTCTCATGGCATCACAGTGGTCTTATCACATCGTCTGGATTCCATGACATCACAGTGGTCTTATGACATTACCATGATCTCATGACGTCATCTGGCTTCCATTTCATCACAGCGGCCTTATGACATCACAATGGTCTCATGGTCTCGTTTGGGTTCCATGACATCACAGTGGTCTCATGACATCACAGTGGTCTCATGACATTGTCTGGGTTCTATGACATCACAATGGTCTCATGACATCACAGTGGTCTTATGACATCACAGTGGTCTTATGACATCACAGGGGTCTTATGACATTGTCTGAGGCCGGGACACCAGGGCCCATGCGTGTGTGAGGCCCCACGAGGCCCCAGGATGAGGCGAGGGGAGGAGCAGGAGGGTGCTCCCCCCGGATGGGCCTCGGGGGCTCAGGACTGACTCAGGTGTGGCTGGCCAGGGGGGCGGGGCGCTCAGAGACCCACTCTGCCTCCCCACCTGCCCCGCCCCTGGCAGGTCAAAGGTTAACGCGGCCCCGAGTAACAGTGAGCGACTCAGTTAATGACTCACAGAGGAAGAGTGGGAGGAGGGGGAGAAGGAGGAGATGGAGGAGGAGGAGGAAGAGGAGAAGGAGAAGGAAGAGAAGGAGGAGGAGGAGGAGAAGGGGGAGGAGGAAGAGAAGGAGGAGGAGGAGAAGGAGGAGGAGGGGGATAAGGAGGAGGAATAAAAGGAGAAGTAGAAGGAGAAAGAGGAAAAGGAGGACAATGAGGAGGAGGAGAAGGAGGAGGAGAACTAGAAGGAGGAGAAAAAGAAGGAGAAGGGTGAGAAGAATGAAGACAAGGAGGAAGAGGAGAAGGAGAAGGAAGAAGAGGAGGCCGAGGAGATGAAAGAGGAGAGGGAGGGGGAGGAGGAGGAGAAGGAGGAGGAGGTTAAGGAGGAGGAGGAGAAGGAGGAGGAGAAGATAAAGGCTGAGAAGGATGAAAAGGATGAGGAGGAGAAAAAGGAGAATGAGGAGGAGAATGAGGAGGAGGAGGAGGAGAAGGAAAAGGAAGAGGAAAAAGAGGAGAAGGAGGAGGAGGAGCAGTAGGTGGAGAAAAATGGTTGGATGACGACTTCGAAAAAGAGGAGAAGGAGGAGGAGGAGGGGAGGAGATGGAGGAGGAGGAGGAGAAGGAGGAGGAGGAGGAAAAGAAGAAAAAAGATGAGAAGGATGAGGAGGATGAGGAGGAGATGGAGGAGGAGGAGAAGGAAAAAGCAATAGGAAGATGAGAAAGAGAAGGATGAAGGGGAGAAGGAAGACAAGGAAACAGCAGGAGGAGGTGGAGGAGAAAAAGGAGGAGAAGGAGGAGAAGAATGAAGAGGAGGAGGATGAGAAGGAGAAGGAAGAGGAAGACGACGACGACGTCGAAAAATAGGATAATGAAAACGAAAAGGGGGAGGAGATGGAAGAGGAGGAGAAGGAGGAGGAGGAGGAGGAGGAGGAGAAAAAAGATGAGAAGGATGAAAAGGATGAGGAGGAGAAGGAGGGGGAGGAGGAGGATGAGATGATGGAGGAGAAGGAGAAACAGGATGAATAGGAGGAGGAGGAGGAAGAATGTGAGAAGAACGAGAAGGAGGAGGAGAAGGAGGATGAGATGGAGGAGGAGAAGGAGGAGGATGAATAGGAGGAGGAGGAAGAATGTGAAAAGGAGGAGAAGGAGGATGAGATGGAGGAGGAGAAGGAGGAGGAGGAGGAGGACAAGGAGAACAAGGAAACAGCAGGAGGAGAATGAGTAGGAGGAGTAGGAGAACTAGAAGAAGGAGGAGAAGAAGAAAGAGGGGGAGGGGGATGAGGAAGAGAATTAGAATGAGGAGGAGGAGAAGGAGGAAGAGAACTAAAAGGAGAAGGAGGAGAAAGAGAAGAGGAAGAGAAATAGAAGGAGGAGGAGAAAAAGGAGGAGGAGGCAGAGGAGGAGGAAGAAGAGCAGAAAGAAGAGGAGAAGGAAAAGGAAAAGGAGGAGCACAAAAAGGAGGAGAAGGAGGATGAGTAGAAAGAGGAGGAGACAGAGGAGGAGAAGGAGGAGGAGAAGAAAGAGAAAAAGGAGAAGGAGGAGAAAGAGGAGGATGAGGAGGAAGAGGAGAAGGAGGAAGAGAAAAAGGAGAAGGAAGCAGAGGAGGAGGAATAGAAAGAGGAGAAGGAGGAGGAATTGAAGGAGGAGGAGAAGGAGGAGGAGGAGAAGTAGAGGAAGAAAGAGGAGAAGGAGGAGGAGGAGAAATAGGAGGAGAACAAGGAGGAGGAGGAGGAGGAGGGGGAGATGGCGAAGAAAAAGGAAGAGAAGGAGGAGCTGACAAAAAGGAGATGGAAGAGGAGGAGGAAGACGAGGAGGAGAAAGAGGAGGAGGATGAGGAGGAGGAGGAAGAGAAGGAGGATGAGAAGAAGGAGGAGGAGAAGGAGGAGGAGGAGGAGGAGGACAAGAAAGAGGAGAAGGGGGAGATAAAGATTAGGAGGAGGAAGTAGAGAAGGAAGAAAAAGAAGAGGAGGAGAACGTGGAGGAGGAGGAGAAGGTGGAGGAAAAGAATGAGGAGGAGGAAAAGAAAAAGGAGGAGGAGGAGAAGGCAGAATAGGAAGAGGAGAAGGTGGAGGAAAGTGAGGAGGAAGACAATTAGAAGGAGGAGGAGAAGGTGGAAGAGGAGGAGGAGAAGAAGGAAGAGAAATAGAAGAAGGAGGAGGAAGTGGAGGAGGAAGAGAATGAGAAGAAGGAGGAGAAGGAGGAAGAGGAGTAGGATGAGGAGGAATAGGAAAAGAAGGAGGAGGAGGAAGAGAAAGAGGAGAAAAAGGAGGAGGAGAAAGATTAGAAAGAGGAAGAGCTGAAGGAGAAAAAGAAAGAGAAGGAGAACGTGGAGGAGGAGGAGAAGGAGGAGGAGGAGGGGGAGGAGGAAGAGAATAAGAAGGAGGAGGAGGTGGAAGAGGAGAAGGAGAAGGAAGAAGGGAAGGAGGAGGAGGTAGGGAAGGAGGAGGAGGAAAAGGATGAGGAGGAGGAGTAAGAGGAAGAGGATAAGAATGAGAAGGAGGAAGAGGAGGAGAAGGAAGAAGAGAAGAAGGAGGAGAAGGAGGAGGAAGAGAAAGAGGAGGAGGAGGAAGAGAAGTTGGAGGAGGAAGAAGGGAAGGAGGAAGAGGAGGAGGAAGAGGAAGAAAAGGAAGAGGAAGAGGAGGATGAGAAAGAGGAGGAAGAGAAGGAGGAGGAAGAGAAGGAGGAGGAGGAGGAAGAAAAGGAGGAGGATGAGGAGGAGGATGGAAGGAGGAGGAGAAAGAAAAGAAGGAGGAGGAGAAGGATGAGGAAGAGGAGGAGAAGGAGGAGGAGGAAGAGGAGGAGGAGAAGGATGAGGAAGAGGAGGAGAAGGAGGAGGAGGAAGAGGAGGAGGAGGAAGAGAATGAGGAGAAGGAGAACGACAAGGAGGAGGAGAAGGAGGAGGAGGGGGAGAAGGAGGAGAAAGAAAACGAGGAGGAGGAGAAGGAGGAGGACAAGGAGGAGGAGAAAGAGGAGGAAGCGGAGAAGAATAAGGAGGAGGAGGAAGAACAGTTGGAGGGGAGAAGGAGGAGAAGAGAAGGAGGAGGAGGAGGAGGAGGAGGAAGTCAAGGAGGAAGAGAAGGAGAAGGAAGAGGAGGAGGATGTGGAGGAGGAGGATGAGAAGGAGGAAGGGAAGGAGGAGGACGAGGAGGAGATGAAGGAGTAAGAAGGGAAGGAAAAGGTGGAGAAGGAGGAGAAAGAAGAGGAGAAGGAGGTGGAGGAGGAGTCACAGGAGTCTCAGGACATCATCTGGGCTCTGTGACATCACAGGGGTTCCACGCCTTCATCTAAGCTCAATGACATCACACATCTGAGTTCAATGACTTCACAGTGGACTCATGATATCATCAGGGCACTATGACATCACAGTGGTCTCATGACATTGTCTGAGGCCGGGACACCAGGGCCCACGTGTGTGCGAGGCCCCATGAGCCCCCGGGACGAGGCGAGGGGAGGAGGAGGAGGGTGCTCCCCCCGGGATGGGCCTCGGGGGCTCAGGCCTGACTCAGGCCTGGCTGGGGGAGCGGGGCGCTCGGCGACCCACTCTGCTTCCCCTCCCCACGCCCCGGGCGGGTGAAAGGTTAACGCGGCCCCGGGTGACAGTGAGCGGCTCAGTTAATGACTCACGGAGGAAGTGGAAGAGGAGGGGGAAGAGGAGAGGGAGGAGGGGGAGAAAGAGGAGGAAGAGGAGGAGGAGAAGGAAGAGTAGGAGGAGGAGGAGGAGAAGGAGGAAAGGGACGAAAAGGAAGAGAAGCAGGAAAAGGAGAAGAATGAGGAGAAGAATGAAGAGGAGGAGGAGCAGTAGAAGAAGGAGGAGGAGGACGACGACAACGACAAAAAAAAGGAGAATGAAAAGGACGAGGGGGAGAAGATGGAGGAGGAGAAGAAAAAAGATGAGAAGGATGAAAAGGATGAGGAGGAGGAGGACGTGGAGGAGAAGGAGGACAAGAGGGACAGGAAAACAGCAGGAGGAGGAGGAGGAGGAAAAAGATGAGAAGGATAAGGAGGATGAGGAAGAGGAGGAGGAAGAGAAAAAGGAGAACAAGGAGGAGAAGGAGCAGGAGGAGAATGAAGAGGATGAGGAGGCTAAAGAGGAGAAAGAGGAGCATTAGGAGGAGAGGAGGAAAAGGAGGAGAATGAGTAGGAGGTGAAGGAAGAAGAGCAGGAGGAGGATGAAAAAGAAGAGAAGAGAAAGAGGAGGGGGAGGAGATAAGAGGAGGAGAAGGAGGAGGAGTAAAAGGAGAAGTAGGAGGAGAAAGAGGAAAAGGAGGACAATGAGGAGGAGGAGGAAAAGAAGGAGGAGAAAAAGAAGGGCGAGATGAATGAAGAGAAGGAGGAGAAGGAGAAGGAAGAGGAGGACGAAGACAACGAAAAATAGGAGAATGAAAAGGAGGAGGGGGAGGAGATGGAAGAGGAGGAGGAGAAGGAGGAGGAGGACAAAGAGGAGGACAAGGAGGAGGACAAGGAGGAGGAGAAAGAGAAGGAGGAGAAGAGAAAAGGTGAGAAGGATGAAAAGGATGAGGAGGAGGAGGAGGAGAATGAGGAGAACGAGGATGAGGAGGAGGAGGAAAAGGAAACAGCAGGAGGAGAAGGAGGAGGAGGAGGAGGAGAAATAGGCGAAGGAGGAGGATGAGAAGGATGAGGAGGAGAAGGATGAGGAGGAGAAAAAGGAGGATATGGAGGAGGAGAAGGAAAAGAAGGAGAAGGAAAGGGAGGAGAATGAGGAGGAGGAGGTGGAGAAGGAAGAGTGGGAGGACGACGTTGAAAAAGAGGAGAATGAAGAGGAGGAGGAGGGGAGGAGATGGAGGAGGAGGAGGATGAGAAGGAAGAGGAGGAGGAGAAGAAGGAGGAGAAAGAGGAAAAGGAGGACAATGAGAAGGAAAAGGAGAATGAGGAGGAGGAGAAGGAGAAAAAGGAGGAGAAGCGCGAGAAGAATGAAGAGGAGAAGGAAGAGGAGGACGATGACGACGAAAAATAGGAGAATGAAAAGGAGGAGGGGGAGGTGATGGAAGAGGAGGAGGAGAAGGAGGAGGAGGAAGGGGAGGAGTAGAAGGAGTCTCAGAGGTCTCAGGACATCATCAGGGCTCTGTGACATCACAGGGGTCTCAGGACATCATCTAAGTTCTATGATAGCACACATCTGTATTCTATGACATCACAGTAGACTCATGACATCATCTGTATTCTATGACATCACAGTGGTCTCATGAAATCACCGGGGCACAATGACATCACAGCGGTCTTATGACATCACGTAGATTCTATGACATCACTGTGGTCTCATGACATCGTCTGGGTTCTATGACATCTTCTGAGCTCTGTGACATTGCAATCGCATGTCATGACATCATCATGGTCTTATGACGTCACCCGGGTTCTATGACACCACAGTGGTCTCCTGGCATCACAGTGGTCTTATGCTATCATAGTGGTCTGATGACATCGTCTGGATTCCATGACATCACAGTGGTCTTATGACATTACCATGATCTCATGATGTCATCTGGCTTCCATTTCATCACAGTGGCCTTATGACATCACAATGGTCTCATGGTCTCGTTTGGGTTCCATGACATCACAGTGGTCTCATGACATCACAGTGGTCTCATGACATCGTCTGGGTTCTATGACATCACAGTGGTCTTATGACATCACAGTGGTCTTCTGACATCACAGGGGTCTTATGACATTGTCTGAGGCCGGGACACCAGGGCCCATGCGTGTGTGAGGCCCCACGAGGCCCCAGGATGAGGCGAGGGGAGGAGCAGGAGGGTGCTCCCCCCGGATGGGCCTCGGGGGCTCAGGACTGACTCAGGTGTGGGTGGCCAGGGGGGCGGGGCGCTCAGAGACCCACTCTGCCTCCCCACCCGCCCCGCCCCTGGCAGGTCAAAGGTTAACGCGGCCCCGAGTAACAGTGAGCGACTCAGTTAATGACTCACAGAGGAAGAGAGGGAGGAGGGGGAGAAGGAGGAGATGGAGGAGGAGGAGGAAGAGGAGAAGGAGAAGGAAGAGAAGGAGGAGGAGGAGGAGAAGGGGGAGGAGGAAGAGAAGGAGGAGGAGGAGAAGGAGGAGGAGGGGGAGAAGGAGGAGGAATAAAAGGAGAAGTAGAAGGAGAAAGAGGAAAAGGAGGACAATGAGGAGGAGGAGGAGGAGGAGAAGTAGAAGGAGGAGAAAAAGAAGGAGAAGGTTGAGAAGAATGAAGACAAGGAGGAAGAGGAGAAGGAGAAGGAAGAGGAGGAGGCCGAGGAGATGAAAGAGGAGGAGAGGGAGGGGGAGGAGGAGGAGAAGAAGAAGGAGGAGGAGGAGGTTAAGGAGGAGGAGGAGAAGGAGGAGGAGAAGAAGATAAAGGCTGAGAAGGATGAAAAGGATGAGGAGGAGAAAAAGGAGAATGAGGAGGAGAAGGAGGAGGAGGAGGAGGAGAAGGAAAAGAAGGAAGAGGAAAAAGAGGAGAAGGAGGAGGAGGAGCAGTAGGTGGAGAAAAAAGGGTTGGATGACGACTTCGAAAAAGAGGAGAAGGAGGAGGAGGAGGGGAGGAGATGGAGGAGGAGGAGAAGGAGGAGGAGGAGGAGGAAAAGAAGAAAAAAGATGAGAAGGATGAGGATGAGGAGGAGATGGAGGAGGAGGAGAAGGAAAAAGCAATAGGAAGATGAGAAAGAGAAGGATGAAGGGGAGAAGGAAGACAAGGAAACAGCAGGAGGAGGTGGAGGAGAAAAAGGAGGAGAAGGAGGAGAAGAATGAAGAGGAGGAGGATGAGAAGGAGAAGGAAGAGGAAGACGACGACGACGTCGAAAAATAGGATAATGAAAACGAAAAGGGGGAGGAGATGGAAGAGGAGGAGAAGGAGGGGGAGGAGGAGGATGAGATGATGGAGGAGAAGGAGAAACAGGATGAATAGGAGGAGGAGGAAGAATGTGAGAAGGAGAACGAGAAGGAGGAGGAGAAGGAGGATGAGATGGAGGAGAAGGAGGAGGATGAATAGGAGGAGGAGGAAGAATGTGAAAAGGAGGAGAAGGAGGATGAGATGGAGGAGGAGAAGGAGGAGGAGCAGACAAGGAGAACAAGGAAACAGCAGGAGGAGAATGTGAGTAGGAGGAGTAGGAGAACTAGAAGAAGGAGGAGAAGGAGGAGGAGAAGAAGAAAGAGGGGGAGGGGGATGAGGAAGAGAATTAGAATGAGGAGGAGGAGAAGGAGGAAGAGAACTAAAAGGAGAAGGAGGAGAAAGAGAAGAGGAAGAGAAATAGAAGGAGGAGGAGAAAAAGGAGGAGGAGGCAGAGAAGGAGGAAGAAGAGCAGAAAGAAGAGGAGAAGGAAAAGGAAAAGGAGGAGCAGAAGGAGGAGGAGAAGGAGGATGAGTAGAAAGAGGAGGAGACAGAGGAGGAGAAGAAAAAGAAAAAGGAGAAGGAGGAGGAGAAAGAGGAGGATGAGGAGAAAGAGGAGGAAGAGGAGAAGGAGGAAGAGAAAAAGGAGAAGGAAGCAGAGGAGGAGGAGTAGAAAGAGGAGAAGGAGGAGGAATTGAAGGAGGAGGAGAAGGAGGAGGAGGAGAAGTAGAGGAAGAAAGAGGAAAAGGACGAGGAGGAGAAATAGGAGAACAAGGAGGAGGAGGAGGAGGAGGAGGAGGGGGAGATGGCGAAGAAAAAGGAAGAGAAGGAGGAGCTGACAAAAAGGAGATGGAAGAGGAGGAGGAAGACGAGGAGGAGAAAGAGGAGTAGGATGAGAAGGAGGAGGAGGAAGAGAAGGAGGAAGAGCAGTAAGAAGAGAAGGAGGATGAGAACAAGGAGGATGAGAAGAAGGAGGAGGAGAAGGAGGAGGAGGAGGAGAAGGAGGAGGAGGAGGAGGAGGAGGAGGAGGACAAGAAAGAGGAGAAGGGGGAGATAAAGATTAGGAGGAGGAAGTAGAGAAGGAAGAAAAAGAAGAGGAGGAGAACGTGGAGGAGGAGAAGGTGGAGGAAAAGAATGAGGAGGAGGAAAAGAAAAAGGAGGAGGAGGAGAAGGCAGAATAGGAAGAGGAGAAGGTGGAGGAAAGTGAGGAGGAAGACAATTAGAAGGAGGAGGAAAAGGTGGAAGAGGAGGAGGAGAAGAAGGAAGAGAAATAGAAGAAGGAGGAGGAAGTGGAGGAGAAAGAGAATGAAGAAGGAGGAGAAGGAGGAAGAGGAGTAGGATGAGGAGGAATAGGAAAAGAAGGAGGAGTAGGAAGAGAAAGAGGAGAAAAAGGAGGAGGAGAAAGATTAGAAAGAGGAGGAAGAGCTGAAGGAGAAAAAGAAAGAGAAGGAGAACGTGGAGGAGGAGGAGAAGGAGGAGGAGGGGGAGGAGGAAGAGAATAAGAAGGAGGAGGAGGTGGAAGAGGAGAAGGAGAAGGAAGAAGGGAAGGAGGAGGAGGTAGGGAAGGAGGAGGAGGAAAAGGACGAGGAGGAGGAGTAAGAGGAAGAGGATAAGAATGAGAAGGAGGAAGAGAAGGAGAAGGAGGAGGAAGAGAAAGAGGAGGAGGAGCAGGAAGAGAAGGAGGAGGAGAAAGAGGAGAAGGAGGAAGAGAAGTTGGAGAAGGAGGAAGAAGGCAAGAAGGAGGAAGTGGAGGAGGAAGAGGAAGAAAAGGAAGAGGAAGAGGAGGATGAGAAAGAGGAGGAAGAGAAGGAGGAGGAAGAGAAGTAGGAGGAGGAGGAAGAGGAGGAGGAGGAAGAAAAGGAGGATGAGGAGGAGGATGGAAGGAGAAAGAAAAGGAGGAGAAGGATGAGGAAGAGGAGAAGGAGGAGGAGGAAGAGGAGGACGAGGAAGAGAATGAGGAGAAGAAGGAGAAGGAAAAGGAGGAGGAGAAGGAGGAGGAGGGGGAGAAGGAGGAGGAAGAAAACGAGGAGGAGGAGAACGAGGAGGAGGAGGAGAAGGAGGAGGAAGCGGAGGAGAATAAGGAGGAGGAGGAAGAACAGTTGGAGGGGAGAAGGAGGAGGAGGAGAAGGAGGAGGAGGAGGAGAAGAGAAGGAGGAGGAGGAGGAAGAGGAGGTCAAGGAGGAAGAGAAGGAGAAGGAAGAGGAGGAGGATGTGGAGGAGGAGGATGAGAAGGAGGAGGAAGGGAAGGAGGAGGAGGATGAGGAGGAGATGAAGGAGTAAGAAGGGAAGGAAAAGGAGGAGAAGGAGGAGAAAGAGGAGGAGGAGTAGGCAGGAAAGGAGAAGGAGGAGGAAGAGGAGGAGGAGGAAGAGAGGTAGGAAGAGGAGGAAGAGGATGAAAAGGAGGAGGAGAAGGAGGAAGAAGGGAAGGAGGAGGAGGAGAAAGAAGAGGAGAAGGAGGTGGAGGAGGAGTCACAGGAGTCTCAGGACATCATCTGGGCTCTGTGACATCACAGTGGATTCATATCATCTGGGTTCCATGACATCACAGTGGTCTCATGACATCTCAATATCCTGATGACATCATCATGGTCTTTTGCCATCACCTGGGTTCTATGACACCACAGTGGTCTTATGATATCACAACGGTCCCATGACATCATCTCGGTTCCGTGACATCACAATGGTCTCATGGCATCACCGGGGCTCTAGGACATCACAGTGGTCGTATGACGTCATAGTGGCCTCATGACATCGTCTGGGGTCCATGACATCACAGGGGCCTCATGACATGGTCTGAGGCTGGGACACCAGGACCCATACGTGTGCGAGTCCCCATGAGCCCCTCAGAGGCGAGGGGAGGAGCAGGAGGGTGCTCAGCCTGGAGGCGAGGGGAGGAGGAGGAGGGTGCTCCCCCAAGGATGGGCCTCGGGGCTCAGGCCTGACTCAGGCTTGGCCGGGGGGGGCGGAGAGCTCGGTGACCCACTCTGCCTCCTCCCCCCGCCCCGGGCGGGTCAAAGGTTAACACTCCCCAAGTGAGAGTGAGCAACTCGGTTAATGATTGACAAGGAAGGAGGAGGAGGAGGAGGAGGGGGAGGAGGGGGAGGAGTAAAAGGAGGAGGAGGAGGAGGAGGAAAAGGAGACGGTTGAGGAGAAGGAAAAGGAGGACAGGAAGGAGGAGAAGGAGGAGGAGGAGAAGGATGAGGAATGGAAGGAGGAGGAAAAGAAAAAGGAGGAGGAAGGGAAGGATGAGGCGATGCAGGATGGGGAGGAGGAGGAAAAGGAGGAGGAGGAGGAGGAGGAGGAGGAGTAATGGGTGGAGAAAAATGAGAAGGAGGAGGAAGATGGGATGGAAGAGGAGGAAGAATGTGAAAAGGAGGAGAAGGAGGATGAGATGGAGGAGGAAAAGGAGGAGGAGCAGACAAGGAGAACAAGGAAACAGCAGGAGGAGAATGTGAGTAGGAGGAGTAGGAGAACTAGAAGAAGGAGGAGAAGGAGGAGGAGAAGAAGAAAGAGGGGGAGGGGGATGAGGAAGAGAATTAGAATGAGGAGGAGGAGAAGGAGGAAGAGAACTAAAAGGAGAAGGAGGAGAAAGAGAAGAGGAAGAGAAATAGAAGGAGGAGGAGAAAAAGGAGGAGGAGGCAGAGAAGGAGGAAGAAGAGCAGAAAGAAGAGGAGAAGGAAAAGGAAAAGGAGGAGCAGAAGGAGGAGGAGAAGGAGGATGAGTAGAAAGAGGAGGAGACAGAGGAGGAGAAGAAAAAGAAAAAGGAGAAGGAGGAGGAGAAAGAGGAGGATGAGGAGAAAGAGGAGGAAGAGGAGAAGGAGGAAGAGAAAAAGGAGAAGGAAGCAGAGGAGGAGGAGTAGAAAGAGGAGAAGGAGGAGGAATTGAAGGAGGAGGAGAAGGAGGAGGAGGAGAAGTAGAGGAAGAAAGAGGAAAAGGACGAGGAGGAGAAATAGGAGAACAAGGAGGAGGAGGAGGAGGAGGAGGAGGGGGAGACGGCGAAGAAAAAGGAAGAGAAGGAGGAGCTGACAAAAAGGAGATGGAAGAGGAGGAGGAAGACGAGGAGGAGAAAGAGGAGGAGGATGAGAAGGAGAAGGAGGAGGAGGAAGAGAAGGAGGAAGAGCAGTAAGAAGAGAAGGAGGATGAGAAGAAGGAGGAGGAGAAGAAGGAGGAGGAGAAGGAGGAGGAGGAGGAGGAGGAGGAGGAGGAGGACAAGAAAGAGGAGAAGGGGGAGATAAAGATTAGGAGGAGGAAGTAGAGAAGGAAGAAAAAGAAGAGGAGGAGAACGTGGAGGAGGAGGAGAAGGTGGAGGAAAAGAATGAGGAGGAGGAAAAGAAAAAGGAGGAGGAGGAGAAGGAGGAGAAAAAGGAGGAGGAGGAGAAGGCAGAATAGGAAGAGGAGAAGGTGGAGGAAAGTGAGGAGGAAGACAATTAGAAGGAGGAGGAGAAGGTGGAAGAGGAGGAGGAGAAGAAGGAAGAGAAATAGAAGGAGGAGGAAGTGGAGGAGGAAGAGAAGGAGGAGGAGGAAGAGGAGTAGGATGAGGAGGAATAGGAAAAGAAGGAGGAGGAGGAAGAGAAAGAGGAGAAAAAGGAGGAGGAGAAAGATTAGAAAGAGGAGGAAGAGCTGAAGGAGAAAAAGAAAGAGAAGGAGAACGTGGAGGAGGAGAAGGAGGAGGAGGGGGAGGAGGAAGAGAATAAGAAGAAGGAGGAGGTGGAAGAGGAGAAGGAGAAGGAAGAAGGGAAGGAGGAGGAGGTAGGGAAGGAGGAGGAGGAAAAGGATGAGGAGGAGGAGTAAGAGGAAGAGGATAAGAATGAGAAGGAGAAAGAGGAGGAGAAGGAGGAGGAAGAGAAAGAGGAGGAGGAGCAGGAAGAGAAGGAGGAGGAGAAAGAGGAGGAGAAGGAGGAAGAGAAGTTGGAGAAGGAGGAAGAAGGGAAGAAGGAGGAAGAGGAGGAGGAAGAGGAAGAAAAGGAAGAGGAAGAGGAGGATGAGAAAGAGGAGGAAGAGAAGTAGGAGGAGGAGGAAGAGGAGGAAGAAAAGGAGGAGGATGAGGAGGAGG
The DNA here is from genome assembly GCF_030254825.1 of Meriones unguiculatus. Classification (NCBI taxonomy): domain Eukaryota; kingdom Metazoa; phylum Chordata; class Mammalia; order Rodentia; family Muridae; genus Meriones; species Meriones unguiculatus. Next base: position 16,460 of record NW_026843614.1, on the reverse strand, counting down.
ATGGAAGGAGGAGGACAAAGAAAAGAAGGAGGAGGAGAAGGATGAGGAATAGGAGAAGGAGGAGGAGGAAGAGGAGGAGGAGGAAGAGAATGAGGAGAAGGAGAAGGAAGAGGAGGAGAAGGAGGAGGAGGGGGAGAAGGAGGAGGAAGAAAACGAGGAGGAGGAGGAGGACAAGGAGGAGGAGGAGGAGGAGGAAGCGGAGGAGAATAAGGAGGAGGAGGAAGAACAGTTGGAGGGGAGAAGGAGGAGGAAGAGAAGGAGGAGGAGAAGGAAGACGAAGAAGGGAAGAAGGAGAAGGAGGAGAAAGACAAGGAGGAGGAGAAGGAAGGGAAGGACAAGGAGGAGGAGGAGGAGAAGGAGATGAAGGAGAAAGGCAAGGAGGGGAAGGATGAGGAGGGGGAGGAGGAAGAGAAGGAGGCAGAGAAGTAGGAGAAGAAGGAGGAGGAAGAATGGAAGGAGGAGAAGGACGAGGAGGAGGAGAAGGAAGTGAAGGACAAGGTGGAGGAGGTAGATGAGGAGGAGAATGAGAAGGAGGAGAGAAGGAGGAAGAAGGGAAGGAGGAGGAGGAGGAGGAGGAGAAGGATGAAGAGGGAGAGGAGAAGGAGGAGGAGGACTGGAAGGAGGAGGAGGAGGAGGAGGACTGGAAGGAGGAGGAGGAGGAGGAGGACTGGAAGGAGGAGGAGGAGGAGGAGCAGTCTCACGACATCATCTGTGCTCTGTGACATCACAGGGGTCTCAGGACATCATCAAAGTTCTATGACATCACAGTGATCTCATAATATCATGTGTATTCTATGACATCACAGTGGTCTCATGACATAATCATGGTCTTATGCAATCACTTGGGTTCTAAGACATCACAGTGGTCTCATGGCATCACAGTGATCTCATGACATCGTCTGGGTTCTACAACATCATCTGAGCTGTGTCATCGCAATGGCCTCATGACATCATCATGGTCTTATGACATCACCTTGGTTGTATGACACCACAGTGGTCTCCTGGCATCACAGTGGTCTTATGCTATCATAGTGGTCTGATGACATCGTCTGGATTCATTGACATCACAGTGGTCTTATGACATTACCATGATCTCATGACGTCATCTGGCTGCCATTTCATCACAGTGGCCTTATGACATCACAATGGTCTCATGGTCTCGTTTGGGTTCCATGACATCACAGTGGTCTCATGACATCACAGTGGTCTCATGACATCGTCTGGGTTCTATGACATCACAATGGTCTTATGACATCACAGTGGTCTTCTGACATCACAGGGGTCTTATGACATTGTCTGAGGCCGGGACACCAGGGCCCATGCGTGTGTGAGGCCCCACGAGGCCCCAGGATGCGGCGAGGGGAGGAGCAGGAGGGTGCTCCCCCCAGATGGGCCTCGGGGGCTCAGGACTGACTCAGGTGTGGCTGGCCAGGGGGGCGGGGCGCTCAGAGACCCACTCTGCCTCCCCACCCGCCCCGCCCCTGGCAGGTCAAAGGTTAACGCGGCCCCGAGTAAGAGTGAGCGACTCAGTTAATGACTCACAGAGGAAGAGTGGGAGGAGGGGGAGAAGGAGGAGGAGATGGAGGAGGAGGAGGAAGAGGAGGAGGAGAAGGAGGAGGAGAAGGAGGAGAAGGAGAAGGAAGAGAAGGAGGAGGAGGAGTAGGGGGAGAAGGAAGAGAAGGAGGAGGAGGAGAAGGAGGAGGGGGAGAAGGAGGAGGAATAAAAGGAGAAGTAGAAGGAGAAAGAGGAAAAAGAGGACAATGAAGAGGAGGAGAAGGAGGAGGAGAAGTAGAAGGAGGAGAAAAAGAAGGAGAAGGTTGAGAAGAATGAAGACAAGGAGGAAGAGGAGAAGGAGAAGGAAGAGGAGGAGGCCGAGGAGATGAAAGAGGAGGAGAGGGAGGGGGAGGAGGAGGAGAAGGAGGAGGTTAAGGAGGAGGAGAAGAAGGAGGAGGAGAAGAAGATAAAGGCTGAGAAGGATGAAAAGGATGAGGAGAAAAAGGAGAATGAGGAGGAGAAGGAGGAGGAGGAGGAGGAGAAGGAAAAGAAGGAAGAGGAAAAAGAGGAGAAGGAGGAGGAGGAGCAGTAGGTGGAGAAAAAAGGGTTGGATGACGACTTCGAAAAAGAGGAGAAGGAGGAGGAGGAGGAGGAGGAAAAGAAGATAAAAGATGAGAAGGATGAGGAGGATGGGGAGGAGATGGAGGAGGAGGAGAAGGAAAAAGCAATAGGAAGATGAGAAAGAGAAGGATGAAGGGGAGAAGGAAGACAAGGAAACAGCAGGAGAAGGTGGAGGAGAAAAAGGAGGAGAAGGAGGAGAAGAATGAAGAGGAGGAGGATGACAAGGAGAAGGAAGAGGAAGACGACGACGACGACGAAAAATAGGATAATGAAAACGAAAAGGGGGAGGATATGGATGAGGAGGAGAAGGAGGAGGAGGAGGAGGAGAAAAAAGATGAGAAGGATGAAAAGGATGAGGAGGAGAAGGAGGGGGAGGAGGAGGATGAGATGATGGAGGAGAAGGAGAAACAGGATGAATAGGAGGAGGAGGAGGAAGAATGTGAGAAGGAGAACGAGAAGGAGGAGGAGAAGGAGGATGAGATGGAGGAGAAGGAGGAGGATGAATAGGAGGAGGAGGAAGAATGTGAAAAGGAGGAGAAGGAGGATGAGATGGAGGAGGAGAAGGAGGAGGAGCAGACAAGGAGAACAAGGAAACAGCAGGAGGAGAATGTGAGTAGGAGGAGTAGGAGAACTAGAAGAAGGAGGAGAAGGAGGAGGAGAAGAAGAAAGAGGGGGAGGGGGATGAGGAAGAGAATTAGAATGAGGAGGAGGAGAAGGAGGAAGAGAACTAAAAGGAGAAGGAGGAGAAAGAGAAGAGGAAGAGAAATAGAAGGAGGAGGAGAAAAAGGAGGAGGAGGCAGAGAAGGAGGAAGAAGAGCAGAAAGAAGAGGAGAAGGAAAAGGAAAAGGAGGAGCAGAAGGAGGAGGAGAAGGAGGATGAGTAGAAAGAGGAGGAGACAGAGGAGGAGAAGAAAAAGAAAAAGGAGAAGGAGGAGGAGAAAGAGGAGGATGAGGAGAAAGAGGAGGAAGAGGAGAAGGAGGAAGAGAAAAAGGAGAAGGAAGCAGAGGAGGAGGAGTAGAAAGAGGAGAAGGAGGAGGAATTGAAGGAGGAGGAGAAGGAGGAGGAGGAGAAGTAGAGGAAGAAAGAGGAAAAGGACGAGGAGGAGAAATAGGAGAACAAGGAGGAGGAGGAGGAGGAGGAGGAGGGGGAGATGGCGAAGAAAAAGGAAGAGAAGGAGGAGCTGACAAAAAGGAGATGGAAGAGGAGGAGGAAGACGAGGAGGAGAAAGAGGAGTAGGATGAGAAGGAGGAGGAGGAAGAGAAGGAGGAAGAGCAGTAAGAAGAGAAGGAGGATGAGAACAAGGAGGATGAGAAGAAGGAGGAGGAGAAGGAGGAGGAGGAGGAGAAGGAGGAGGAGGAGGAGGAGGAGGACAAGAAAGAGGAGAAGGGGGAGATAAAGATTAGGAGGAGGAAGTAGAGAAGGAAGAAAAAGAAGAGGAGGAGAACGTGGAGGAGGAGAAGGTGGAGGAAAAGAATGAGGAGGAGGAAAAGAAAAAGGAGGAGGAGGAGAAGGCAGAAGAGGAAGAGGAGAAGGTGGAGGAAAGTGAGGAGGAAGACAATTAGAAGGAGGAGGAAAAGGTGGAAGAGGAGGAGGAGAAGAAGGAAGAGAAATAGAAGAAGGAGGAGGAAGTGGAGGAGAAAGAGAATGAAGAAGGAGGAGAAGGAGGAAGAGGAGTAGGATGAGGAGGAATAGGAAAAGAAGGAGGAGGAGGAAGAGAAAGAGGAGAAAAAGGAGGAGGAGAAAGATTAGAAAGAGGAGGAAGAGCTGAAGGAGAAAAAGAAAGAGAAGGAGAACGTGGAGGAGGAGGAGAAGGAGGAGGAGGGGGAGGAGGAAGAGAATAAGAAGGAGGAGGAGGTGGAAGAGGAGAAGGAGAAGGAAGAAGGGAAGGAGGAGGAGGTAGGGAAGGAGGAGGAGGAAAAGGACGAGGAGGAGGAGTAAGAGGAAGAGGATAAGAATGAGAAGGAGGAAGAGAAGGAGAAGGAGGAGGAAGAGAAAGAGGAGGAGGAGCAGGAAGAGAAGGAGGAGGAGAAAGAGGAGAAGGAGGAAGAGAAGTTGGAGAAGGAGGAAGAAGGCAAGAAGGAGGAAGTGGAGGAGGAAGAGGAAGAAAAGGAAGAGGAAGAGGAGGATGAGAAAGAGGAGGAAGAGAAGGAGGAGGAAGAGGAGGAGGAGGAGGAAGAGGAGGAGGAGGAAGAAAAGGAGGATGAGGAGGAGGATGGAAGGAGAAAGAAAAGGAGGAGAAGGATGAGGAAGAGGAGAAGGAGGAGGAGGAAGAGGAGGACGAGGAAGAGAATGAGGAGAAGAAGGAGAAGGAAAAGGAGGAGGAGAAGGAGGAGGAGGGGGAGAAGGAGGAGGAAGAAAACGAGGAGGAGGAGAACGAGGAGGAGGAGGAGAAGGAGGAGGAAGCGGAGGAGAATAAGGAGGAGGAGGAAGAACAGTTGGAGGGGAGAAGGAGGAGGAGGAGAAGGAGGAGGAGGAGGAGAAGAGAAGGAGGAGGAGGAGGAAGAGGAGGTCAAGGAGGAAGAGAAGGAGAAGGAAGAGGAGGAGGATGTGGAGGAGGAGGATGAGAAGGAGGAGGAAGGGAAGGAGGAGGAGGATGAGGAGGAGATGAAGGAGTAAGAAGGGAAGGAAAAGGAGGAGAAGGAGGAGAAAGAGGAGGAGGAGTAGGCAGGAAAGGAGAAGGAGGAGGAAGAGGAGGAGGAGGAAGAGAGGTAGGAAGAGGAGGAAGAGGATGAAAAGGAGGAGGAGAAGGAGGAAGAAGGGAAGGAGGAGGAGGAGAAAGAAGAGGAGAAGGAGGTGGAGGAGGAGTCACAGGAGTCTCAGGACATCATCTGGGCTCTGTGACATCACAGTGGATTCATATCATCTGGGTTCCATGACATCACAGTGGTCTCATGACATCTCAATATCCTGATGACATCATCATGGTCTTTTGCCATCACCTGGGTTCTATGACACCACAGTGGTCTTATGATATCACAACGGTCCCATGACATCATCTCGGTTCCGTGACATCACAATGGTCTCATGGCATCACCGGGGCTCTAGGACCTCACAGTGGTCGTATGACGTCATAGTGGCCTCATGACATCATCGTCTGGGGTCCATGACATCACAGGGGCCTCATGACATGGTCTGAGGCTGGGACACCAGGACCCATACGTGTGTGAGTCCCCATGAGCCCCTCAGAGGCGAGGGGAGGAGCAGGAGGGTGCTCAGCCTGGAGGCGAGGGGAGGAGGAGGAGGGTGCTCCCCCCAGGATGGGCCTCGGGGCTCAGGCCTGACTCAGGCTTGGCCGGGGGGGGGCGGAGAGCTCGGTGACCCACTCTGCCTCCTCCCCCCGCCCCGGGCGGGTCAAAGGTTAACACTCCCCAAGTGAGAGTGAGCAACTCGGTTAATGATTGACAAGGAAGGAGGAGGAGGAGGAGGAGGGGGAGGAGGGGGAGGAGTAAAAGGAGGAGGAGGAGAAGAAGGAGGAGGAAAAGGAGGAATAGGAGGAGGAGGAGGAGAAGGAGGAGGAGAAGGAAGAAGGAAGAGAATGAGGAGGAGTAGAAGGAGGAGAATAAGGAGGAAGAGGAAGAGGAGAAGGAGGAGGAAGGGAAGGAGAAGGAAGAAGAGGAAGAGGAGGAAGAGAAGGAGGAGGACAAGGAGGAGGAGGATGAGAAGGAGGAGAAGGAAGGGGAGGAGAAGGAAGAAGAGGAAGGGATAGAGGAGGAGAAAAAGGAGTAGGAAGAGGGAAGGAGGAGGAAGAAAAAAAGGAGGAGGAAGAGGAAGAGAAGGAAGGAGGAGAAGGAGGAAGAAGGGAAGGAGGAGTAGGAGAAGGACGAGGAGGATAAGAAGAAGGAGGAGAAGGAGGAGGAGGAAGGGAAGTAGAAGGACGAGGAAGAGAAAGAGGAGGAGGAGGAAGAGAAAGAGGAGGAGAAGGAGGAGAAGAAAGAGAAGGAGGAAGGGAAAAAGGAGGTGAAGGACGAGGAGGAGGAGGAGGAAGTGAAGGAGGAGGAGGAAGAGGAGTAGTAGGAGGAGGAGGATGAGAAGGAAGAGGAGAGGGAGGAGAAATAGCAAGAGGAGAAGGAAAAGAAGGAGGAGGAAGAGGAGGAGAAGAAAGAGGAAGAAGGGAAGGAGGAAGAGGAGGAGGAGAAAGAGTAGGAGAAGGAGGAGGAAGAAAAGGAGGAGGAAGGGAAGGAGGCGGAGGAAGAGAATGAGGAGGAGGAATGGAAGGAGGAGGAGAAGGACGAGGAGGAGGAGGAGGAAGAGAAGGAGGAAGAGAAGGAGGAGGAAGAGGAGGAGAAGAGAAAAAGGAGAAAGGGAAGGAGGAGAAGGAGGAAGAAGGGAAGGAGAACGAGGAGGAGGAGAAGAAAGAGGAGGAAAAGGAGGAAGAGGAGGAACAGAAGGAGGAGGAGGAAGAGGAGGAGAAAGAGGAGGAGGTAAAGAGGGAGAAGAAGGAGGACAAGGAAAAGGAGGAGGAGGAGGGGGAGGAGGAAGGAAAAGAGGAGGACAAGGAGAAGGAGAAGGAGGAGCAGGATGAGAAGAAGGAGGAGGATAAGGAGAAGGAGGAAGGGAAGAAGGAGGAGAAGGATGAGGAGGAGGAGCAAGAGGAGGAGGAGTAGGAAGAGAAAAAGGAGGAGAAAGAGGAGCAGGAGGAGGAAGAGGAGGAGGAGGAGGAAGGGAAGGAGGAGGAAGAAGGGAAGGAGGAGGAGAACCAGGAGGAGGATAAGGAGGAGGAGGCGGCAAAGTAGGAGGAGGAAAAGGAGGAAGAGGAGGAGGAGGAACAGAAGGAGGAGGAGGAAGAGGAAAAGGAGGAAGAGGAGGAGGTAAAGGAGGAGAAGGAGGACAAGGAGAAGGAGGAGGAGGGGGAGGAGCAAGGAAAAGAGAAGAAGGAGGACAAGGAGAAGGAGGAGGAGCAGGAGAAGAAGGAGAAGGAGAAGGAGGAAGGGAAGAAGAAGGAGAAGGACGATGAAGAGGAGGAAGAGGAAGAGGAGGAAAAGAAGGAGTAGGAAGAGAAAGAGGAGGAGGAGGAAGAGAAGGAGGAGGAGGAATAGAAGGAGGAAGGGAAGGAGGAGGAGAAGGACGAGGAGGAGAAGGAGGAGGACGAGAAGGAGAAAGAGGAGGAGGAAGAGGAGGACGAGGACGAGGAGGATGAGGAGAAGGAGCAGGAGGAGAAGGAGGAGGAGGAAGAGGGAGAGGAGGAGGAGGAGAGGAGGAGGAGGAGAAGGAAACAGCAGGAGGAAGAGGAGGAGGATAAAAAAACAGCAGGAGGAGAAAGAGAAGACGACTGAGGAGGAGAATTAGGCAAAGGAGGAGGAGGAGACGGAGAAGGATGAGGAGGAGGAGGAGGAGGAGATGAAGGAGGAGGAGGAAAAGGAAAAGAAGGAAGAGGAAAAAGAGGAGAATGAGGAGGAGGAGCAGTAGGTAAAGAAAAGAGTTGGACGACGACTTCGAAAAGGAGGAGAATGAGGATGAGGATGAGGAGGAGGAAGGGAAGGAGGAGGAGGAGAAGGATGAGGAGGAAGAGGAGGAGGAGGAAAAGAGGTAGGAAGACGAGGAAGAGGAGGATGAGGAGGAGAAGATGGCAGAAGGGAAGAAGGAGGAGAAGAATGAGGCGGAGGGGGATGAGAAGGAGGAGGAGGAGGAAGAGCAGGAGGAGGAAAGGAGGAAGAAATTTCAGGAGGAGGACGAGAAGGACAAGGAGGAGGAAGTGAAGGAGAAGTAGGAAGAGAATGAGGAGAAGGAGGAAGAGGAGGACTAGAATAAGGAGGAAGAAGGGAAGGAGGAGAAGGACAAGGAGGAGGAGGAAGAGGAAGAGAAGGAGGATGAGGATGAGTAGGAGGAGGAGGAAGGGAAGAAGGAGGAGAAGGACGAGGAGGAGGAGGAAGAGGAGGAGGAAAAGAAGTAGGAAGAGGAAGAAGAGGAGAAGGAGGAGGAGAAGGAGAAGATGGAAGAAGGGAAGAAGGAGGAGAAGAATGAGAAGAATGAGGCGGAGGGGGGTGAGGAGGAGGAAAAGGAAGAGGAGGACAAAGAGAAGGAGGAGGATGAGGATGAGGAATATTAGAAGAAGGAACGGGAAGAGAAGTAGGAGGAGGAGGAAGAGAAGGAGGCGGACGAGGAGGAGGAGGATGAGAAGGAGGAGGAGGACGGGAAGAAGGAGGAAGAAGGGAAGAAGGAGGATAAGGAGGAGGAAGGGAAGGAGGAGGAGGAGAAGGATTAAGAGGAAGGGAAGGAGGAGAAAGAGGAGGTGGAAGAGAAGGAGGAGGACGATGGAAAGGAGGAGGAGGAAGAGGAGGAGGAGGAGAAGGAGGGAGAAGGGAAGGAGGAGGCGGAGAAGAACGAGGAGGCTGAGAAGGAGAAGGAGGAGGAGGAAGAGGAGTAGGAGGAGGAAGAGAACGAGAATGATGAGGAGGAGAAGGAAGAGGAGGAGAAGGAGGACGTGGAAGGGGAGGGAAGGAGGAGGAGGAGAAGTTAGAGGAGGAGGAGGAGGAGGAAGGTTAGGAGGAGGAGGACGAGGAGGAAGGGAAAGAGGAGGAGGAGAAGGACTAGGAGTAAGAGGAAGAGAAGAAGGAGGAGGATGAGAAGGAGGAGGAGGAGGAGGAGGAGGATGAGAAGGAGGAGGAGGAAGGGAAGGAGGAGAAAAACGAGGAGAAGGAGGAGGAGGAGAGGAACAAGGAGGAGTACAAGGAAGAGGAAAAGGAGGAGGAGGAACGGAAGGAGGAGGAAGAGAAGGATGAGATGAAGGAGAATGAGGAGGAAGAAGGGAAGGAGGAGGAGGGGAAGGAGGAGGAGTAAGAGAACAAGGAACAGGAAGAGGAGGAGGAGGAGGAGGAGGAGAAGAGGAGAATGAGGAAAAGGAGAAGGAAGAGTAGGAGGAGGAGTTGGAGGAGGAAACGAAGGAGAAGTACAAGGAGAAGGAAGAGGAGGACAACAAGAAGAAGGAGGAGAAGGATGAGGAGGAGGAAAAGGAGGAGGAGGAGAAGGAGGAGAAGGCGAAGGAGGAGAAGGAGGAGAAGGAGTAGGAAGAATGGAAGGAAGAGTAGGAGAAAGAGGATGAGGAAGAGAAGGAGGAGGAAAAGGAGGAGGAAGAAGGGAAGTAGGAAAGGGAAGAGGAGGACGAGGAGGAGAGGAAAGAGGAGGAGGAGAAGGAGGAGAAGGAGGAGTAGGAAAGAGGGTGAGAAGGAGGAAGAGAAGGAGGAGAGGAATGTAAAGGAAGAGAAGCAGGAAAAGGAGGAGGAGGATGAGATGGAGGAGAAGGAAAAGGAGGAAAAGGACGAGAATGAAGAGGAGGCGGAGGTGGAGGAGTAGGAGGATGACGTCGAAAAAGAGGAGAATGAGGAGGAGGAGATGGAGGAAGAGGAGGAGGAGGAAGATGAAAAAGAGGGGAATGAGGAGGAGGGGGATAAGATGGAGGAGGAAAGGAGAAGGAGGAGGAGGAGAAGGAGGAGGAGGAGGAGAAGGAGGAGAAGGAGGAGGAGGTGAATGAGGAGGAGAAGGAGGAGGAGGAGGAGAAGGAGAAGAGGAGGAGGAGGAGAAGGAGGAGAAGGAGTAGGAGTAGGAAGAGGAGGAGGAGGAAGAGAAGTAGGAGGAGGAGGAAGAGGACGAGGAGGAGGAAGAGGAGGACGAGGAGGAGGAGGATGAGGAGGAGGAGGAAGGGAAGGAGGAAAAGGAGGAGGAGGAAGAGGAAAAGGAGGAGGAGGAGGAAGGGAAGGAGGAGGAAGAGGAGAAGAAAGAGAAGGATGAGGACGAGGAGGTGGAGGAGGAGGAGTAAGATAAGGAGGAGAACGAGGAGGAGAAGGATGACAAGGAGGAGGAGGAAGGGAAGGAGGAGAATGACGAGGAGAAGGAGATGAAGGAGGAGGAGAAAGAGGAGGAGGAGGACCACGAGGATGAGGAGAAGGAGGAGAAGGAAGATGAAGAGGAGAAGGAGAAGGAGGAGGAGGAGGAAGAGGAGGAGGAGGATTAGGAACTAGGGAAGGAGGAGGAGGAGGAATGGAAAGAGGATGAAGGACAAGTTGGAGGAGGAGAAGGAGGAAGGGAAGGAGGAGTCGGAGTCTCAGAGGTCTCAGGACATCATCTGGGCTCTGTGACATCACAGGGGTCTCAGGACATCATCTAAGTTCTATGACATCACACATCTGAGTTCTATGACATCCCAGTGGTCTCATAACATCATCTGTATTCTATGACATCCCAGTGGTCTTATAACATCATCTGTATTCTGACATCACAGTGGTCTCATATCATCATCTGTATTCTGACATCACAGTGATCTCATGACATCATGTAGATTCTATGACATCATCTGAGCTCTGTGACATCGCAATGGCCTCATGACATCATCATGGTCTTATGACATCACTGTGGTCTTATGACATCATAGTGGTCTTATGACACCGTCTGGATTCCATGACATCACAGTGGCCTTATGACATCACAATGGTCTCATGGTCTCGTTTGGGTTCCATGACATCACAGTGGTCTCATGACATCGTCTGGGTTCTATGACATCACAGTGGTCTTATGACAGTGGTCTTGTGACATCACAGTGGTCTCATGACATTGTCTGAGGCCGGGACACCAGGGCCGACGCGTGTGCGAGGCCCCATGAGCCCCCGGGACGAGGCGAGGGGAGGAGCAGGAGGGTGCTCCCCCCGGATGGGCCTCGGGGGCTCAGGAGTGACTCACTATAGAGAGAGACAGACACACTCTAGAGAGACACACTATAGAGACACTATAGAGACAGACACACTATAGAGACACACTATAGACACTCTAGAGAGACACTATACAGACACACTATAGAAAGACCCTATAGAGACACTATAGAGAGACACTAGAGACAGATACACTCTAGAGAGACACACTATAGAGACACCATAGAGACAGACACACTATAGAGACACACTATAGACACTATAGAGACACACTATAGAAAGACACTATAGAGACACTCTAGAGAGACACACTATAGACAGACACACTATAGAAAGACCCTATAGAGACCCTATAGAGACACTATAGAGACAGATACACTCTAGAGAGACACACTATAGAGACACCATAGAGACAGACACACTATAGAGACACACTATAGACACTATATAAACACACTATAGAAAGACACTATAGAGACACTCTAGAGAGACACACTATAGACAGACACACTATAGAAAGACACTATAGAGACACTATAGAGACAGACACACTATAGAGAGACACACTATAGAGAGACACTCTATAGAGACACTATAGAGACAGACTATAGAGAGACACACTATAGACACACTATAGAGACACACTATAGAGAGACACACTATAGAGACAGACACACTATAGACACTATAGAGACACACTCTAGAGACACACTATAGACACTATAGAGACACTATAGAGACAGACACACTATAGAGACACACTATAGAGAGACACTCTATAGAGACAGTATAGAGACAGACACACTATAGACTCACTATAGACACACTATAGAGAGACACTATACAGTATAGAGACAGACACACTATAAAGACAGTATAGAGACAGACACACTATAGAGACACACTATAGAGAGACACACTATAGAGACAGTATAGAGAGACACTCTAGACACACTATAGACACACTATAGACACTATAGAGACAGACACACTATAGAGACTCACTATAGAGACACACTATAGAGACACTATAGAGACAGTCAGTATAGAGACAGACACACTATAGAGAGACACACTATAGAGACACACTATAGAGAGACACTATAGAGAAACACTATAGAGACACACTATAGAGAGAGACAGACACACTATAGAGACAGACACACTATAGACACACTATAGAGAGACACACTATAGAGACACTATAGAGAGACAGACACACTATAGAGACAGACACACAATAGAGACACTCTATATACAGACAATATATATACATATAGACAGACTATATATAGGACAGACATACTCTACAGAGACAGACACACAATGGAGAAGAGAGACAGACACACAATGTATATCGAGACACACAAAGTATACAGACACAGACTCTACATATGTAGACAGACACACGATCTACAGACACACACTATATAGACAGACACACGCACACACACATATACACAGATGCGCACACACATATATACAGACACACCCATATACACAGACACAGACGCGCGCGCGCACACGTACACGCATTCACGCCGGGAACCGGATGCAGACGCAAACAGGAAAACGGGAGACCCCCCTGCCCCCCCCGCGCGCCCCCGTCCCCCACGTGTTGCTAGAACGCTGGGACGGGACCTTTAAAACAACAACAACAACAATAATAATAACAATAACAGCAACAACTTCTCCCGCAGCAGCATCCGACCGGGGTCCTGGAACTCCGCGCCCTGCTCCCACCTCTGCGCGGGTTCGAGGCCGGCAGCGGCGGGGACGCTGAGGCCTTAAAAGCTCACCTCCCCCCACCCCAGGGGACACTGAGGCCTTAAAAGCTCACCTCCTCCCACCCCCAGCACAGCCCGGCCAGGAGGGGGCAGCGGCGGGGACGCTGAGACCTTAAAAGCTCACCTCCCCCCACCCCAGGGGACATTGAGGCCTTAAAAGTTCACCTCCCCCCCCCCCCCCCCCCCCCCGCACAGCCCGGCCAGGAGCGGGCAGCGGCGGAAACGCTGAGGCTGTAAAAGCTCACCTCCCTCCCCGGCCCGTGGCCAGGACACAAAGCCAGCAAACCGCAATTGATTCAAAAATCAATTAATTAAAAAACTGACAATAGGTGGGCGTGGCCTCATTGGAGGGGGGGGTGTGAGGGGGAGACGCCGGGGGAGGGGATGCGGGGCGCCGGGGGGGGGGGGGACACACACAAAAACGCAACAGCACAGCACATTACAGCACACCACAACACACTATCAGAATAATACAGTAACACGATACACTAATACAGTACAATAACGCGGTGACACACTCCAGTCCAGTGACCTCGGGGGCCCCGGCCACAGGCTCCGGCTGTGACATCGTCCTCTGTGACGTCCTCAGCCTCCGACTGTGACGTCCTGTGACACTCGTCCTCCGGGCTGCAACGTCCTCGTCCTCTGACTGTGACGTCCTCGTCCTCCGACTGTGACGTCCCCCCCACTGTGACGTCCCCCGACTGTGACGTCCTCGTCCTCGGACTGTGACGTCCTCGTCCTGTGATGTTCTTGTCCTCCCACTGTGACATCCTCTGACTGTGACATTGTCCTCCGACTGTGATATCGTCCTCCGACTGTGACCTCGTCCTCCGACTGTGACGTCCTTGTCCTCTGTGACATCGTCACCTGTGACATCATCCTCCGACTGTGACGTCCTCGTCCTCCGACTGTGACATCCTCCGACTGTGATGTCCTCCCACTGTGACATCCTCTGACTGTGACATTGTCTGACTGTGACATCGTCCTCCGGCTGTGACGTCCTCGTCCTCCGACTGTGACATCCTCGTCCTGTGATGTCATCCGACTGTGACATCCTCGTCCTCTGACTGTGACGTCCTGATCCTCCGACTGTGACGTCCTCGTCCTGACTGTGACGTTGTCCGACTGTGACACACATCCTCCAACTGTGACGTCCTCGTCCTCCGACTGTGATGTCCTCCAACTGGGACACTCGTCCTCCGGCTGTGACACTCGTCCTCCAACTGTGATGTCCCGACTGTGATGTCCTCGTTCTCTGACTGTGACGTCCTCGTCCTCCTGCTGTGACGTCCTCGTCCTCCGACTGTGACATCGTCCTCCGACGGTGACGTCCTCGTCCTCCGACGGTGACGTCCTCGTCCTCCGACTGTGACGTCCTCGTCCTCCGACTGTGACACTCGTCCTCCGGCTGTGACA